>NC_092148.1:93151793-93369335 GCF_045791955.1 Oncorhynchus clarkii lewisi
ACAGAGAGAGAGGTTCACAGAGAGAGTCCTCTCCACTGCACCAAACAGAGAGAGAGGTTCACAGAGAGAGTCCTCTCCACTGCACCAAACAGAGAGAGGTTCACAGAGAGAGTCCTCTCCACTGCACCAAACAGAGAGAGGTTCACAGAGAGAGAGGTTCACAGAGAGAGTCCTCTCCACTGCACCAAGAGAGCATAGAGGGGGCAATACTCACACACTGAATGCACTATAAGCAAGCGGACACACACACACACACACACACGCACGCACGCACGCACGCACGCACACACACACTGACTCTCTCTCTCACCCCCAAACACTTTCTCTCACCCCCCACACTCTCTCTCACCCTCCCTCTCTAACCCCCCCACACTCTCTCTCACCCTCCCTCTCTTACCCCCCCCCACACTCTCTCTCACCCCCCACACTCTCTCTCACCCCCCACTCTCTTTGTCACACCTCATTGCTGTCGCATTGCTCTATGTGTGTGCTGTGAGGTGAGTCATCATCAGAGAAGCAGCATACCCTAGAAGCTTCACACACACACACACACACACACACACACACACACACACACACACACACACACACACACACACACACACACACACACACACACACACACACACACACACACACACACACACACACACACACACACACACACACACTGAGCTCCAGCTAATCTCTCCTTTTGTCTCTCCTTTTCAAGTGAAAAGCTCTAGCTGTGTGTGTGTGTGTGTGTGTGTGTGTGTGTGTGTGTGTGTGTGTGTGTGTGTGTGTGTGTGTGTGTGTGTGTGTGTGTGTGTGTGTGTGTGTGTGTGTGTGTGTGTGTGTGTGTGTGTGTGGGCCCAGAAAGGTTCCCAATCTCCCAACCTCATAACTAGCTACCAATAATCAATTTCAGGCTTTCAATCAAGTTAGAGTAGCAAACTATCTTATCTGGCATGCTGCCATGGTTGGTCGATTTTAGAAAAACAAACAATAACTAAATGTATTGAATGAGACTCACAGTCATTTCAATCTTTAATGAAACCAGTCTTTTAGTAGAGCATTTCATAATATTTAGTTTCTTTATATTAAAAATAAGCACCGGTTAGGATACAGATAAAGATAAATGCTTAGACAATCAGAAAAAGGATAATGATAATGATGATGATACTAAGGATTATGGGAAAAAGATTGCCTGGCTGCACAAACTCCTTGCTCCAGCCAATTGCTACGCCACACCCACAGACGTGAGTTTCTACTCCACGATGACTCTAGGAATCGAGGTACCTCCCCAACAATTTCAAGAACAGAAAAACATTCTAACCATTCTGATTGGTCCCAGAAACCGATAGTTTGGGCAAGAGCCAGAACCACACGTGGGTAACACACGGCTTTGATACTTTGATTGGTTAGAGATGATCCAATCGCGGATGACTTTGTTTTGTACAACACCACATATTTTGACGTCAACAGACTGAAGTCTGAGACTATTTGGTATGGTCAGGGTGTGATTTGGGTGGGCATTCTATGTTCTGATTTCTATGTTTTTCTGTTTCTATGTTTTGGCCGGGTATGGATCTCAATCAGGGACAGCTGTCTATCGTTGTCTCTGATTGGGAATCATACTTAGGCAGCCTTTTTTCCTTTTTGTTATTGTGGGAAGTTGTCTTTGTTAGTGGCACTGTGGCCCCTCGTAAGTTTCACGGTCGTTTTGTTGTTTCTTGTTTTAGTTGGCGACATTATATATAAAGAAATGTACTCTCACCACGCTGCGCTTTGGTCCACTTCTTCAGACCATCGTGACAGAACTTCCCACCACCAAGGAACCAAGCAGCGTGGCCAGGAGGAGCAGGGATCCTGGGCCCGGGAGAAGAGAGAGTGGAGGACATCTTGGACATGGGAGCAGGTTATGGCAGGGGACAAGACCCTGCCATGGAAGCAATAATAGTTTCAATGTACATCCTGAATTGACTGAAATGTAAATGGGGGGATCTATATATGCCTATTTCCCCCTTTCTCCCCCAATATCTCCACCTATATCCCCCTATATCTCCCCTATAACCCCTATATCCCCTATATATCCCCTATATCTCCCCCTATATCCCCCCCTATATTTCCCCTATATCTCCCCATTACCTCTATATCTCTCCTATATCTCCCCTATATCCCATATATCTCCCCTATAACCCCTATATCCCCTATATCTCCCCTATAACCCCTATATCCCCTATATCTCCCCTATAACCCCTATATCCCCCTATATCTCCCCTATAACCCCTATAACCCCTATATCCCCCTATATCTCCACTATAACCCCTATAACCCCCTATATCTCCGCTATAACCCCTATATCCCCTATATCTCCCCTATAACCCCTATACCCCCTATATCTCCCCCTATATATCCCCTATATCCCCCATATCTCCCCTATAACCCCTATAACCCCCATAACCCCCTATATCTCCCCCTATATATCCCCTGTATCCCCTATATCTCCCCTATAACCCCTATATCCCCCTATATCTCCCCTATAACCCCTATAACCCCTATAACCCCTATATACCCCTATATCTCCCCTATAACCTCTATAACCCCTATAACCCCCTATATCTCCCCTATAACCCCTATATCCCCTATATCTCCCCTATAAACCCTATAACCCCTATAACCCCCTATATCTCCCCTATAACCCTTATATCACCTATATCCCCTATATCTCCCCTATAACCCCTATACCCCCTATATCTCCCCCTATATATCCCCTATATCCCCTATATCTCTCCTATAACCCCTATACCCCCTATATCTCCCCCTATATATCCTCCTATATATCCCCTATATCTCCCCTATAACCCCTATATGCCCCTATATCTCCCCTATAACCCCTATAACCCCTATATCCCCTATATCTCCCCTATAACCCCTATATCCCCTATATCCTCTATATCTCCCCTATAACCCCTATACCCCCTATATCTCCCCCTATATATCCCCCTATATATCCCCTATATCTCCCCTATAACACCTATATCCCCCTATATCTCCCCTATAACCCCTATAACCCCTATAACCCCTATATCCCCAATATCTCCCCCTATATCCCCTATATCCCCCCTATAACCCCTATAACCCCTATATACCCCTATATCTCCCCTATAACCCCTATAACCCCTATAACCCCCTATATCTCCCCTATAACCCCTATATCCCCTATATCTCTCCTATAACCCCTATAACCCCTATAACCCCCTATATCTCCCCTATAACCCCTATATCCCCTATATCCCCTATATCTCCCCTATAACCCCTATACCCCCTATATCCCCCCCTATATATCCCCTATATCCCCTATATCTCCCCCTATATATCCTCCTATATATCCCCTATATCTCCCCTATAACCCCTATATGCCCCTATATCTCCCCTATAACCCCTATAACCCCTATATCTCCCCTATAACCCCTATATCCCCTATATCCCCTATATCTCCCCTATAACCCCTATACCCCCTATATCTCCCCCTATATATCCCCCTATATATCCCCTATATCTCCCCTATAACACCTATATCCCCCTATATCTCCCCTATAACCCCTATAACCCCTATATCCCCAATATCTCCCCCTATATCCCCTATATCCCCTATATATCCCCTATATCCCCCCTATATCCCCTATATCTCCCCCAATATCTCCACCTATATCCCCTATATCCCCTATATATCCCCCTATATCCCCCCCTATATCCCCCCTATATCTCCCCTATATCTCCTCTATATTCCCTATATCCCCTATATATCCCCCTATATCTCCCCCTATATCCCCCCTATATCTCCCCTATATCTCCCCCTATTTCTCCCCCTATATCTCTCCATATCTTCCCTATATCTCCCCTATATCCCCCATATCTCCCCCTATAGCCCCTATATCTCCCACTATATCTCCCCTATATCCCCCTATGTCCCCCACTATATCTCCCCCTATATCTCCCCTATATTCCCTATATCTTGCCTATATCTCCTCCTATCTGCCCCTACATCCCCTATATCTCCACTATATCTCCTCCTATCTGCCCCTAAATCCCCTATATCTCCCCTATATCTCCTCCTATCTGCCCCTACATCCCCTATATCTCCCCTATAACTCCTCCTATCGACCCCTACATCCCCTATATCTCCTCCTATCTGCCCCTACATCCCCTATATCCCCTATATCTCCCCTATATCCCCTATATCCCCTCCTATCTGCCCCTACATCCCCTATATCTCCCCTATATCTCCCCTATATCCCCCCATACCCCCTATATCTCCCCTATATCTCCTCCTTTCTGCCCCTACATCCCCTATATCTCCTCTATATCACCCCTATATCTCCCCTATATCTCCCCTATATCTCCCCTATATCCCCTATATCTCCCCTATATCTCCCCCTATATCCCCTATATATCCCCTATATCTCCCATACATCCCCTATATCTCCTCCTATCTGCCCCTACATCCCCTATATCTCCCCCTATATCCCCTATTTCTCCCCTATATCCCCCTATATCCCCTACATCCCCTATATCTCCTCCTATCTTCCCCTACATCCCCTATATCTCCTCATATCTGCCCCTACATCCCCTATATCTCCCCTATATCTCCCCTATATCCCCCCTACATCCCCTACATCCCCTATATCTCCCCATATATCTCCCTATATTCCCTATATCTCCCCTATATCTCCTCCTATCTGCCCCTACATACACTATATCTCCCCTATATCTCCTCCTATCTGCCCCTACATCCCCTATATCTCCCCCTATATCTCCCCTATATCTCCTCCTATCTGCCCCTACATCCCCTATATCTCCCCTATATCTCCCCCTATATCTGCTTTCAAAGCCATGGCTCCTTCCTATGTGCCCTTTAAGACACCAGCAGCCCAGAGATCTGGAGATGAACTGGTGAATGTATTGAATTAACAGACAAAATACCATGCAAGATATTTCACTCAGGTTGACCAACAATCCTCCAGCCAGCACGACATGCTATTATGAAATATATATGCCTTATCACTAGTCATACCATCACACCTCTGTAGTCATACCATCACACCTCTGTAGTCATACCATCACACCACTGTAGTCATACATCACAACTCTGTAGTCATACCATCACACTTCAGTAGTCATACCATCACACCTCTGTAGTCATACCATCACACCACTGTAGTCATACCATCACACCACTGTAGTCATACCATCACACCTCTGTAGTCATACCATCACACTTCAGTAGTCATACCATCACACTTCAGTAGTCATACCATCACACCTCTGTAGTCATACCATCACACCACTGTAGTCATACCATCACACCACTGTAGTCATACCATCACACCTCTGTAGTCATACCATCACACTTCAGTAGTCATACCATCACACCTCTGTAGTCATACCATCACACCACTGTAGTCATACCATCACACCACTGTAGTCATACCATCACAACTCTGTAGTCATACCATCACACTTCAGTAGTCATACCATCACACCTCTGTAGTCATACCATCACACCACTGTAGTCATACCATCACAACTCTGTAGTCATACCATCACACTTCAGTAGTCATACCATCACACCTCTGTAGTCATACCATCACACCACTGTAGTCATACCATCACACCACTGTAGTCATACCATCACAACTCTGTAGTCATACCATCACACCTCTGTAGTCATACCATCACACCTCTGTAGTCATACCATCACACCACTGTAGTCATACCATCACAACTCAGTAGTCATACCATCACACCTCTGTAGTCATACCATCACACCACTGTAGTCATACCATCAAATCAAAATCAAATCAAATGTATTTATATAGCCCTTCTTACATCAGCTGATATCTCAAAGTGCTGTACAGAAACCCAGCCTAAAACCCCAAACAGCAAGCAATGCAGGTGTAGAAGCAGGGTGGCTAGGAAAAACTCCCTAGAAAGGCCAAAACCTAGGTAGAAACCTAGAGAGGAACCAGGCTATGTGGGGTGGCCAGTCCTCTTCTGGCTGTGCCGGGTGGAGATTATAACAGAACATGGCCAAGATGTTCAAATGTTCATAAATGACCAGCATGGTCGAATAATAATAAGGCAGAACAGTTGAAACTGGAGCAGCAGCACGGTCAGGTGGACTGGGGACAGCAAGGAGTCATCATGTCAGGTAGTCCTGGGGCGTCGTCCTAGGGCTCAGGTCAGTTGAAACTGGAGCAGCAGCACGGCCAGGTGGACTGGGGACAGCAAGGAGTCATCATGTCAGGTAGTCCTGGGGCATGGTCCTAGGGCTCAGGTCCTCCGAGAGAGAGAAAGAAAGAGAGAAGGAGAGAATTAGAGAACGCACACTTAGATTCACACAGGACACCGAATAGGACAGGAGAAGTACTCCAGATATAACAAACTGACCCTAGCCCCCCGACACATGAACTACTGCAGCATAAATACTGGAGGCTGAGACAGAAGGGGTCAGGAGACACTGTGGCCCCATCCGAGGACACCCCCGGACAGAGCCAAACAGGAAGGATATAACCCCACCCACTTTGCCAAAGCTAACCACTAACTTACCATCCTGAGACAAGGCTGAGTATAGCCCACAAAAATCTCCGCCATGGCACAACCCAAGGTGGGGCACCAACCCAGACAGGATGACCACATCAGTGAATCAACCCACTCAGGTGACGCACCTCCTCCAGGGACGGCATGAGAGAGCCCCAGTAAGCCAGTGACTCAGCCCCTGTAATATGGTTAGAGGCAGAGAATCCCAGTGGAAAGAGGGGAACCGGCCAGGCAGAGACAGCAAGGGCAGTTCGTTGCTCCAGAGCCTTTCCGTTCACCTTCCCACTCCTGGGCCAGACTACACTCAATCATATGACCCACTGAAGAGATGAGTCTTCAGTAAAGACTTAAAGGTTGAGACCGAGTTTGCGTCTCTGACATGGGTAGGCAGACCGTTCCATAAAAATGGAGCTCTATAGGAGAAAGCCCTGCCTCCAGCTGTTTGTTTAGAAATTCTAGGGACAATTAAGAGGCCTGCGTCTTGTGACCATAGCGTACGTGTAGGTATGTACGGCAGGACCAAATCAGAAAGAAATGTAGGAGCAAGTCCATGTAATGCTTTGTAGGTTAGCAGTAAAACCTTGAAATCAGCCCTTGCTTTGACAGGAAGCCAGTGTAGAGAGGCTAGCACTGGAGTAATATGATCAAATTTTTTGGTTCTAGTCAGGATTCTAGCAGCTGTATTTAGCACTAACTGAAGTTTATTTAGTGCTTTATCCGAGTAGCCGGAAAGTAGAGCATTGCAGTAGTCTAACCTGGAAGTGACAAGCATGGATTAATTTTTCTGCATCATTTTTGGACAGAAAGTTTCTGATTTTTGCAATGTTACGTAGATGGAAAAAAGCTGTCATTGAAATGGTCTTGATATGTTCTTCAAAAGAGAGATCAGGGATCATCACACCTCTGTAGTCATACTGTACCATCACACCACTGTAGTCATACTGTAACATCACACCTCTGTAGTCATACCATCATACCTCTGTAGTCATACTGTACCATCACACCTCAGTAGTCATATTGTACCATCACACCTCTGTAGTCATACCATCACACCTGTGTAGTCATACCATCACACCTCTGTAGTCATACCATCACACCTCAGTAGTCATACTGTACCATCACACCTCTGTAGTCATACCATCACATCTCTGTAGTCATACCATCACACCTCTGTAGTCATACCATCACACCACTGTAGTCATACCATCACACCTCAGTAGTCATTCTGTACCATCACACCTCAGTAGTCATACTGTACCATCACACCTCTGTAGTAATACTGTACCATCACACCTCTGTAGTCATACTGTAACATCACACCTCTGTTGTCATGTTGTACCATCACACCTGTGTAGTCATACCATCACACCTCTGTAGTCATACCATCACACCTCAGTAGTCATACTGTACCATCACACCTCTGTAGTCATACCATCACATCTCTGTAGTCATACCATCACACCACTGTAGTCATACCATCACACCAGTGTAGTCATACTGTACCATCACACCTCTGTAGTCATACAATCACACCTCTGTAGTCATACTGTACCCTCACAACTCTGTAGTCATACCATCACACCTCTGTAGTCATACTGTACCATCACACCTCTGTAGTCATACCATCATACCTCTGTAGTCATACTGTACCATCACACCTCAGTAGTCATACTGTACCATCACACCTCTGTAGTCATACCATCACACCTCTGTAGTCATACCATCACACCTCTGTAGTCATACCATCACACATCTGTAGTCATACCATCACACCACTGTAGTCATACTGTACCATCACACATCTGTAGTCATATCATCACACCACTGTTGCCATACTTTACCATCACACCACTGTTGTCATACTGTACCATCACACCACTGTAGTCATACCATCACACTTCTGTAGTCATACTGTACCATCACACCTCTGCAGTCATACTGTACCATCACACCTCTGTTGTCATGTTGTACCATCACACTTCAGTAGTCATACCATCACACCTCTGTAGTCATACTGTACCATCACACCTCGGTAGTCAAACCATCACACCTCTGTAGTCATACCATCACACCTCTGTAGTCATACCATCACACCTCTGTAGTCATACTGTACCATCACACCTCTGTAGTCATACTGTACCATCACACCTCTGTAGTCATACTGTACCATCACAACTCTGTAGTCATACCATCACACCTCTGTAGTCATACTGTACCATCACACCTCTGTAGTCATACCATCACACCTCTGTAGTCATACTGTACCATCACACCTCAGTAGTCATACTTTACCATCACACCTCTGTAGTCATACCATCACACCTCTGTAGTCATACCATCACACCTCTGCAGTCATACCATCACACCACTGTAGTCATACCATCACCCCTCAGTAGTCATACTGTACCATCACACCTCTGTAGTCATACCATCACACCTCTGTAGTCATACCATCAAACCTCTGTAGTCATACTGTACCATCACACCTCAGTAGTCATACTGTACCATCACACCTCTGTAGTCATACTGTACCATCACACCTATATAGTCATACCATCACACCACTGTAGTCATACCATCACACCACTGTAGTCATACCATCACACCTCTGTAGTCATACCATCACACCACTGTAGTCATACCATCACACCACTGTAGTCATACCATCACACCTCAGTAGTCATACTGTACCATCACACCTCTGTAGTCATACCATCACACCTCTGTAGTCATACCATCACACCTCTGTAGTCATACCATCACACCACTGTAGTCATACTGTACCATCACACCTCTGTAGTCATACCATCACACCTCTGTAGTCATACCATCACACCTCTGTAGTCATACCATCACACCTCTGTAGTCATACCATCACACCACTGTAGTCATACCATCACACCTCAGTAGTCATACTGTACCATCACACCTCAGTAGTCATACTGTACCATCACACCTCTGTAGTCATACTGTACCATCACACCTATGTAGTTATACCATCACACCACTGTAGTCATACCATCACACCACTGTAGTCATACCATCACACCTCTGTAGTCATACCATCACACCACTGTAGTCATACTGTACCATCACACCTCTGTATTCATACCATCACACCACTGTAGTCATACTGTACCATCACACCTCTGTAGTCATACCATCACACCTCTGTAGTCATACTGTACCATCACACCTCTGTAGTCATACCATCACACCTCAGTAGTCATACTTTACCATCACACTTCAGTAGTCATACCATCACACCTCAGTAGTCATACCATCACACCTCTGTAGTCATACATCACACCTCAGTAGTCATATCATCACACCACTGTAGTCATACCATCACACCTCTGTAGTCATACCATCACACCTAGAGCCTTGAGCTCAAGTCTAGCGTTCGCTAGTGAAACACAGCGTTGCATGTTGCAAATACTATACACAATAATTCAGGAATTCAATCTTAATATGACTTACATCAGCCATGTGATCATGCAACACACATACCGAGACCAACCTTGGTCAGCCATGTGATCATGCAACACAGATACCGAGACCAACCTTCCATCAGCCATGTGATCATGCAACACACATACCGAGACCAACCTTGGTCAGCCATGTGATCATGCAACACACATACCGAGACCAACCTTGGTCAGCCATGCGATCATGCAACACACATACCGAGACCAACCTTGGTCAGCCATGCGATCATGCAACACACATACCGAGACCAACCTTGGTCAGCCATGTGATCATGCAACACACATACCGAGACCAACCTTGGTCAGCCATGCGATCATGCAACACACATACCGAGACCAACCTTGGTCAGCCATGCGATCATGCAACACACATACCGAGACCAACCTTGGTCAGCCATGTGATCATGCAACACAGATACCGAGACCAACCTTCCATCAGCCATGTGATCATGCAACACACATACCGAGACCAACCTTGGTCAGCCATGTGATCATGCAACACAGATACCGAGACCAACCTTGGTCAGCCATGCGATCATGCAACACACATACCGAGACCAACCTTGGTCAGCCATGCGATCATGCAACACACATACCGAGACCAACCTTGGTCAGCCATGCGATCATGCAACACACATACCGAGACCAACCTTGGTCAGCCATGCGATCATGCAACACACATACCGAGACCAACCTTGGTCAGCCATGCGATCATGCAACACACATACCGAGACCAACCTTGGTCAGCCATGCGATCATGCAACACACATACCGAGACCAACCTTGGTCAGCCATGCGATCATGCAACACACATACCGAGACCAACCTTGGTCAGCCATGCGATCATGCAACACACATACCGAGACCAACCTTGGTCAGCCATGCGATCATGCAACACACATACCGAGACCAACCTTGGTCAGCCATGCGATCATGCAACACACATACCGAGACCAACCTTGGTCAGCCATGCGATCATGCAACACACATACCTCCTCCACTATATGTGCCCGGCCAGGAGTAGTGTCCTCCAGGAGTAGTGTCCTCCAGGAGTAGTGTCCTCCAAGAGTAGTAGTGTCCTCCAGTAGTAGTGTCCTCCAGGAGTAGTGTCCTCCAGGAGTAGTAGTGTCCTCCAGTAGTAGTGTCCTCCAGGAGTAGTGTCCTCCAGGAGTAGTAGTGTCCTCCAGTAGTAGTGTCCTCCAGGGTAGTAGTGTCCTCCAGGAGTAGTGTCCTCCAGGAGTAGTAGTGTCCTCCAGTAGTAGTGTCCTCCAGGAGTAGTGTCCTCCAGGAGTAGTAGTGTCCTCCAGTAGTAGTGTCCTCCAGGAGTAGTAGTGTCCTCCAGGAGTAGTGTCCTCCAGGGTAGTAGTGTCCTCCAGGGTAGTGTCCTCCAGGAGTAGTGTCCTCCAGGAGTAGTAGTGTCCTCCAGGAGTAGTGTCCTCCAGGGGTAGTAGTGTCATCCAGGAGAAGTGTCCTCCAGGAGTAGTAGTGTCCTCCAGGAGTAGCGTCCTCCAGGAGCAGTGTCCTCCAGGAGTAGTAGTGTCAGCAGTACATAGACACCAATGTCTGGTCCCACTAATGCCTACAGCCTTCGGTTCACCAGGGAAGCACAGCACAGGGTATATTATAAATATAAATAAATACGATGAATTACATTTTGTCTTGTTAGCATAGTGCTGTGTCCCTTGTGGAGGTTCAGTGTGCGTGCCGGTGGTCTGTTTTCAGCTGGTGTGTGTTTCTGTCAGCCTAGCTGTCTCTCTCAGTGGGTCACTTTCTCCTCAGTGTCCTAGCTCCTAGGTCAGGGCCGGCCGTGTTTGCGTGTGACAGTGCTGGTTCCTAGCTCCTAGCTCAGGGCCGGCCGTGTTAGCGTGTGACAGTGCTGGTTCCTAGCTCCTAGCTCAGGGCCGGCCGTGTTAGCGTGTGACAGTGCTGGTTCCTAGTTCCTAGCTCAGGGCCGGCGGTGTTAGCGTGTGACAGTGCTGGTTCCTAGCTCCTAGCTCAGGGCCAGACTACACACCTGTCTCAGAGCTGACTTGGCTTGCAGATATAAGAGAGGAGACCTTCCTAATGGTCTAGGAATCCCCCCTCCCTTCCTTACCCTGCCTCTTCCCTGCACTCCAGTCCCTCCCTCCTCCTCCACTATATGTGCCCGGCCAGGAGTAGTGTCCTCCAGGAGTAGTATCCTCCAGGAGTAGTAGTGTCCTCCAGTAGTAGTGTCCTCCAGGAGTAGTGTCCTCCAGGAGTAGTAGTGTCCTCCAGTAGTAGTGTCCTCCAGGAGTAGTAGTGTCCTCCAGGAGTAGTGTCCTCCAGGGTAGTAGTGTCCTCCAGGGTAGTGTCCTCCAGGAGTAGTGTCCTCCAGGAGTAGTAGTGTCCTCCAGGAGTAGTGTCCTCCAGGGGTAGTAGTGTCATCCAGGAGCAGTGTCCTCCAGGAGTAGTAGTGTCCTCCAGGAGTAGTGTCCTCCAGGAGTAGTAGTGTCCTAAAGGAGTAGTAGTGTCCTCCAGGAGCAGTGTCCTCCAGGAGTAGTAGTGTCCTCAAAGAGTAGTAGTGTCCTCCAGGAGTAGTGTCCTCCAGGAGCAGTGTCCTCCAGGAGTAGTAGTGTCCTCCAGGAGTAGTAGTGTCCTCCAGGAGTAGTAGTGTCCTCCAGGAGTAGCGTCCTCCAGGAGCAGTGTCCTCCAGGAGTAGTAGTGTCCTCCAGGAGTAGTAGTGTCCTCCAGGAGTAGTAGTGTCCTCCAGGAGTAGTGTCCTCCAGGAGTAGTAGTGTCTCCAGTAGTGTCCTCCAGGAGTAGTTTCCTCCATGAGTAGTGTCCTCCAGGAGTAGTGTCCTCCAGGAGTAGTAGTGTCTCCAGTAGTAGTGTCCTCAAAGAGTAGTAGTGTCCTCCAGGAGTAGTAGTGTCCTCCAGTAGTGTCCTCCAGGAGTAGTTTCCTCCAGGAGTAGTGTCCTCCAGGAGTAGTGTCCTCCAGGAGTAGTGTCCTCTAGGAGTAGCGTCCTCCAGGAGTAGTAGTATCCTCCAGTAGTAGTGTCCTCAGAGAGTAGTAGTATCCTCCAGTAGTAGTGTCCTCAGAGAGTAGTAGTGTCCTCCAGGAGTTGTAGTGTCCTCCAGGAGTTGTAGTGTCCTCCAGGAGTTGTAGTGTCCTCCAGGAGTAGTAGTGTCCTCCAGGAGTAGTAGTGTCCTCCAGGGGTCCAATGCGCCCATCAGATACCACCAAAGACACCATCAACGATGACAGCTTCCCAGACTAGAGCTGACACAGTGACCAAACAGCCTCTCAGGACTAGAGCTGACATAATGATAAAACAGCCTCCCAGGACTAGACGCAGTGACAAAACAGCCTCCCAGGACTAGAGCTGACACTATGACAAAACAGCCTCCCAGACTAGAGCTGACATAATGACAAAACAGCCTCCCAGACTAGAGCTGACACTATGACAAAACAGCCTCCCAGACTAGAGCTGACATAATGACAAAACAGCCTCCCAGACTAGAGCTGACATAATGATAAAACAGCCTCCCAGGACTAGGCGCAGTGACAAAACAGCCTCCCAGGACTAGAGCTGACACAGTGACTAAACAGCCTCCCAGACTAGAGCTGACACAGTGACCAAACAGCCTCCCAGGACTAGAGCTGACACAGTGACCAAACAGCCTCCCAGACTAGAGCTGACACAGTGACCAAACAGCCTCCGAGACTAGAGCTGACACAGTGACCAAACAGCCTCCCAGACTAGAGCTGACACAGTGACCAAACAGCCTCTCAGGACTAGAGCTGACATACTGATAAAACAGCCTCCCAGGACTAGAGCTGACACATTGATAAAACAGCCTCTCAGGACTAGAGCTGACACAGTGACAAAACAGCCTCCCAGGACTAGAGCTGACACAGTGACCAAACAGCCTCTCAGACTAGAACTGACACAGTGACCAAACAGCCTCTCAGGACTAGAGCTGACACAGTGACCAAACAGCCTCCCAGGACTAGAGCTGACACAGACCAAACAGCCTCTCAGGACTAGAGCTGACATAATGACCAAACAGCCTCCCAGGACTAGAGCTGACACAGTGACCAAACAGCCTCTCAGGACTAGAGCTGACACAGTGACCAAACAGCCTCCCAGACTAGAGCTGACATAATGACTAAACAGCCTCCCAGACTAGAGCTGACACAGTGACTAAACAGCCTCCCAGGACTAGAGCTGACATAATGACCAAACAGCCTCCCAGGACTAGAGCTGACATAATGACCAAACAGCCTCCCAGGACTAGAGCTGACATAATGACCAAACAGCCTCCCAGGACTAGAGCTGACACTGTGACCAAACAGCCTCCCAGACTAGAGCTGACACAGTGACCAAACAGCCTCCCAGGACTAGAGCTGACACAGTGACTAAACAGCCTCTCAGGACTAGAGCTGACACAGTGACCAAACAGCCTCTCAGGACTAGAGCTGACACAGTGACCAAACAGCCTCCCAGGACTAGAGCTGACACAGTGACCAAACAGCCTCTCAGGACTAGAGCTGACATAATGACCAAACAGCCTCCCAGGACTAGAGCTGACACAGTGACCAAACAGCCTCTCAGGACTAGAGCTGACACAGTGACCAAACAGCCTCCCAGGACTAGAGCTGACACAGTGACCAAACAGCCTCTCAGGACTAGAGCTGACACAGTGACCAAACAGCCTCTCAGACTAGAACTGACACAGTGACCAAACAGCCTCTCAGGACTAGAGCTGACACAGTGACCAAACAGCCTCCCAGGACTAGAGCTGACACAGTGACCAAACAGCCTCTCAGGACTAGAGCTGACATAATGACTAAACAGCCTCCTAGGACTAGAGCTGACATAATGACCAAACAGCCTCCCACGACTAGAGCTGACATAATGACCAAACAGCCTCCCAGGACTAGAGCTGACATAATGACCAAACAGCCTCCCAGGACTACTATTCTACACTGCCATGCTGGCTAAAGAGATCCACTCTTTAAATGATCATCGTATTTAACATCACCAATAATATTCCGAAGCTAAGAATTGCTATTTATCTGTGTTTATTCTAGTGTATTTGTAAATTCGTATTCTGGAGTCTAACCTCGCTCAGGGCCTCGCTCAGGGCCTCGCTCGGGGCCTCGCTCAGGGCCTCGCTCAGGGCCTCGCTCTGGATCTCGGTCAGGGCCTCGCTCAGGGCCTCGCTCAGGGCCTCGCTCGGGGCCTCGCTCGGGGCCTCGCTCGGGCCTCGCTCAGGGCCTCGCTCGGGGCCTCGCTCAGGGCCTCGCTCAGGGCCTCGCTCGGGCCTCGCTCAGGGCCTCGCTCGGGATCTCGGTCAGGGCCTCGCTCGGGATCTCGGTCAGGGCCTCACTCAGGGCCTCGCTCGGGGCCTCGGTCAGGGCCTCGCTCGTGGCCTAGGTCAGGGGAACCATCTGTGGAAGGAGGAGGGTCTAGTCCATCAAACAATGATATGTACAAAAATAAAAACTGTGGGTTTAACAGAGGGAAGACCTTAAGTTTAACTTTTATTAACTGAGTGAGAGAAGAAGAGCATTGGGAAAAAAATGCTGAATATTGTGAATACAGTGGGTATGATAAATGACGTCTATACTGTGTTTGCTCTGTAAGTCATCTCTGTCTGGATAATGAGGAATGGCAAATACGAAGCAAGTTGGGGCTGTGTATAGGTAATGGGGCTGTGTATCAGTAATGGGGCTGTGTATAGGTAATGGGGCTGTGTATAGGTAATGGGGCTGTGTATCGGTAATGGGGCTGTGTATAGGTAATGGGGCTGTGTATCGGTAATGGGGCTGTGTATAGGTAATGGGGCTGTGTATAGGTAATGGGGCTGTGTATAGGTAATGGGGCTGTGTATAGGTAATGGGGCTGTGTATAGGTAATGGGGCTGTGTATAGGTAATGGGGCTGTGTATAGGTAATGGGGCTGTGTATAGGTAATGGGGCTGTGTATAGGTAATGGGGCTGTGTATAGGTAATGGGGCTGTGTATAGGTAATGGGGCTGTGTATCGGTAATGGGGCTGTGTATAGGTAATGGGGCTGTGTATAGGTAATGGGGCTGTGTATAGGTAATGGGGCTGTGTATCGGTAATGGGGCTGTGTATAGGTAATGGGGCTGTGTATAGGTAATGGGGCTGTGTATCGGTAATGGGGCTGTGTATAGGTAATGGGGCTGTGTATAGGTAATGGGGCTGTGTATCGGTAATGGGGCTGTGTATAGGTAATGGGGCTGTGTATCGGTAATGGGGCTGTGTATAGGTAATGGGGCTGTGTATAGGTAATGGGGCTGTGTATAGGTAATGGGGCTGTGTATAGGTAATGGGGCTGTGTATAGGTAATGGGGCTGTGTATAGGTAATGGGGCTGTGTATAGGTAATGGGGCTGTGTATAGGTAATGGGGCTGTGTATCGGTAATGGGGCTGTGTATAGGTAATGGGGCTGTGTATAGGTAATGGGGCTGTGTATAGGTAATGGGGCTGTGTATAGGTAATGGGGCTGTGTATAGGTAATGTGGCTGTGTATAGGTAATGGGGCTGTGTATCGGTAATGGGGCTGTGTATAGGTAATGGAGCTGTGTATAGGTAATGGGGCTGTGTATAGGTAATGGGGCTGTGTATAGGTAATGGGGCTGTGTATAGGTAATGGGGCTGTGTATCGGTAATGGGGCTGTGTACAGGTAATGGGGCTGTGTATAGGTAATGGGGCTGTGTATAGGTAATGGGGCTGTGTCAGTATAAAATATAGGAAACTGAACTCATATGCATTCTCCATCTCCTTTTGAATAGTACAGTTGCTATGGCAGTGTTCTAACAGGAAACAGTGACCATATTAGGTTGTGAATGTAGTAGACTAGACAATAGCCGTGCTGAGCCCATCTCTCTCTCTCTCTCTCTCTCTCTCTCTCTCTCTCTCTCTCTCTCTCACACACTCTTTCCTCCAGCACAGAACAGAAAGCAAACAACCCAGAAGGCCTCTTCAAGGACAACTGGTCCAGAAACACCCTCTTCTGTCTCGTGTCCTGCTCTAGTATCTCTTTGTGATCCGGTAGAGGGAACACCTTGTACGGCAGCAGCACGTTGTTAACATCCAGCTCACTCGGAATCCCCTCACGGTTCCATTTCAGAATCTTCGCCGCCCATATTTCTTCTTCTTGCGGCTGTAGGGTTTCCTGGCAAACGGACCTCGCAGATTTCTGTTTTCTCTGCTTCTTGACAAACCACTTCTTGGTTCCGCCTCCAAACATCTTAACGTTGACGAGTAGAATTGAAGATTCTTCCACGGTTCTATCGATACCGTAACCCAAGGGAGGAAGGTGCATGTTGATGTTTCATACCGGTGAGGCCAGGCTAGGCTACTATCCATGCCACAGACTCCCCCGAATTTGCTTTGTAGTGGCTGGTTGAGTGGTTGTCTGGTCTGGAACAGGAAGAGACCAATCTGGACAGTGGCTGGACATAATCCTACTGTAGCCTGGCTGGTGCTTTTACAGGAAAGGAGGATTGTCTAAGAAGTTTACTACAGCCTGCTCACCGGTGTGCTCTGCAGACACTACCTGGTAGGGTTTTCAGTTTGGCTATGCTCACTTGAACCTTGGACACCAGGACAAATTGTAGGACAAAATCATAACTATTTCAATGCATTTCTTCAGAGTCAAAGAAGAGTCTTTAACTTAAAGGTGTTTTTTTTTTCTTCCTGAGCTCTCTCCTAGATGTGAGGAACTAGAGCAAGCACGACTATTTAGTCTGGAACACAACCCTGCATCCTCGCTGTCACACAACGTACTGTCGTTGTGTACGCAATCCAAAAAACGGACCATTATAAAATCTAAAATATAATTTTAAAAAAGGGGTGTCAGTTGGATTTGAAAGCCTCTTCTATATCAAACATGTCAAGTTACAACTGTGCTAAAATGTTAGGCTTTCATACAGCTATTCACATTATGTTTCTGGTGCTCGTAGAATCTTCCTGACAATAAACAAACCGTTCGGAAACGACCCAGGATGTGACGCCATAGGTCATCTTGTAACTGTACATCTGACATAGGGATCATCAACGTTGACACTGTGTACGACGTGAGTTTAACGACATGTAAAATGTGAAGTGCGCATTTGGACTGACGGGTGTTTTTCTGGGCTTGTTGGACGACGAAGCGATATTTATTACAATCCTCAACGTCTCATCTTTCAAAATACATTGATCCCTTTTAACTGACAGCATTTCCCTCACTTAAGACAACAACAACAACAAAAGTTTGGCCAATCAGCAGGAGCGATGAGGGAAACTTCATGTCGCCACAGAGCGCTGTGAAGCGCAGAGCCAGCGCTCTGACATCATGTATAGCATGTTACTGTACAGCCAGCCAGTGCGTTCCCATTTAGGTGTTTACCAGTGTCCAAATCTGCCATTTTTAACCCCTCTAAGGGTGTAAGTGGTTCCAGGCAAAACTGATCCTAGATCTGCATTCCTCCTCTGAAGAGGCTTTCTAAATAGTGGCCCAAATCTACATGACCTTGGGCATGAGGAGTGTTACTTCCTTCTTTACCAGTAGAGGTCATTAGTTGATCAGTGAACTTAAAAGACATGGGCCTTTTGCTCAACTCCTCCATCCTCTCTCACCTCCTTTTGAAAAAGGTAAAAGGTCATTGAGGAGACTCTGCTGAAAAAACAGCATAGACCAGCATAGGCCAATGACCAGCCTTCATTGTGTTTTTGCTGGTGACCAGCCTTCATTGTGTTTTTGCTGGTGACCAGCCTTCATTGTGTTTTTGCTGGTGACCAGCCTTCATTGTGTTTTTGCTGGTGACCAGCCTTCATTGTGTTAGCTGGACTAATCCAATCTGTTAGCTGGACTAATCCAATCCGTTAGCTGGACTAATCCAATCTGTTAGCTGGACTAAACCAATCCGTTAGCTGGACTAATCCAATCTGTTAGCTGGACTATGCTGCTCTGTACCATCACTCATTCATATATCCTTATGTACATATTCTTTATCCCCTTACACTGTGTACAAGACAGTAGTTTTGGAATTGTTAGTTAGATTACTTGTTATTACTGCATTGTCGGAACTAGAAGCACAAGCATTTCGCTACACTCGCATTAACATCTGCTAACCATGTGTATGTGACAAATAAAATTTGATTTGATTTGATTTGATTTGATTTGGACTGATCCAATCTGTTAGCTGGACTAATCCAATATGTTAGCTGGACTAGTCCAATCTGTTAGCTGGACTAATCCAATCTGTTACTGAAATAGTTGTTTCAGTTTAGATGGGTTAGGTAGTCCTAATTTATTAATCTTTCTAACCCTGGCCGTCTTTCTGAATGCAGCTTGTGGGAATCCACTCTGGCTGGATGCCAATAGGAATTAAACATCACTTGGCAAGCCAACACAATGTGACTTGATGCGGGCTTTGCTTTAACTTAGCCTGCTCACCAGTGTCCAAAAACACAGCGAAGGCTTGTCACCAGTGTCCAAAAACACAGCGAAGGCTGGTCACCACCTGGAACTGGTAGGTTCACTAGACCTTATTCATGATTACCTTGTGTGTAAAGGTGGTGGAATCATGAGGGAATGAAGTCAAGGTGAAAACAGGGCCTCTATGTAAACACACCTTTATATATTTGATCTCCACCTCGAACTAATAGCAGGTTGAATAGCATGCTGTCATCATGCTTAAGTTCCCGGTCAGAATGGAGAGAAAAGTGCAGAAATAAAGGGAATTACATTCCCTTTACACACGCTTAGCTCAGGTCCGATTCCCTCCCCCAAAGTGTCTCAGAGAGGAAGTGCTGATCTAGGATTACTGAGAGTCCCCTTGTTCATGTAATAAGCAGATTCAGCACTGCTCAGCACTGAGAAAAGGTCCCCTTGATTACGTCCCCTTGATTGCGTCCCCTGTTTGCGTCACCTGATTGCGATATCATTATAGTAAATCAAATCAAATCAAATGTATTTACATAGCCCTTCTTACATCAGCTGATATCTCAAAGTGCTGTACAGAAACCCAGCCTAAAACCCCAAACAGCAAGCAATGCAGGTGTAGAAGCACGGTGGCTAGGAAAAACTCCCTAGAAAGGCCAAAACCTAGGAAGAAACCTAGAGAGGAACCAGGCTATGAGGGGTGGCCAGTCCTCTTCTGGCTGTGCCGGGTGGAGATTATAACAGAACATGGCCAAGATGTTCAAATGTTCATAAATGACCAGCATGGTCAAATAATAATAATCACAGGCAGAACAGTTGAAACTGGAGCAGCAGCACGGCCAGGTGGACTGGGGACAGCAAGGAGTCCTGAGGCATGGTCCTAGGGTTCAGGTCCTCCGAGAGAGAGAAAGAAGGAAAGAGAGAAAGAGAGAATTAGAGAGAGCATACATTACATTCACACAGGACACCGGATAGGACATGAGAAGTACTCCAGATATAACAAACTGACCCTAGCCCCCCGACACATAAACTACTGCAGCATAAATACTGGAGGCTGAGACAGGAGGGGTCAGGAGACACACTCCCCTTCCTCTCTTTCACTTCAGAAGTAAAAGGCCCATGTAAATGAAGACTCAAGTATCACTGTGCGTTCTTCATGGTCATGTTGTATCTTCCCCACTAGACGTCAAATCCTCGCTTTCTACATCGCTATGTCCTCCACTCCCCGCCTCTCTTTCAAAAACACTTCAGAGGAGGAGGAGGAGGCACCATCAATCCCAATGTGCTTTGAGAGGGAGGTGAGGAATGAAGGAAACAAGGACAGAGGAAGCAAGGATTTGACAGCTAGTAACACTTTTAGACAGTGCTTGAGTAAGTGAATGAGTGATTGATTGAGTGAGTGAGTGAGTGAGGACGTGAGTGAGTGAGGAAGTGAGTGAGTGACTGAGGAAGTGAGTGAGTGAGTGAATGAGTGAGTGAGGAAGTGAGTGATTGATTGAGGAAGTGAGAAAGTGACTGAGTGAGTGAGTGAGTGAGTGAGTGAGTGAGTGAGTAACCACGATACCCAAGTCTGAAAGGGATTGATGGGTGGTGACTAGGGCTGTTACAGTGACCGTGTTACCGCTACAGGTCACGAGTCATGAAGACAGTCAAATACCACGTTCACCTGTTTAGTCACTTTAATTAGGCTTCTCCAAGCTCTGATGCTGCTGATGGTCATTAGTAGCCTACCAAACTGGCTAACTGCCTGGTACTCAGCACTCTATTGTCCCTCTAAACACTCTGATATCAATGTGAATGTGAATGGAAAATCTAATCAAACACTTCATGAGAGCCCATGAGCTCATGTTGCGCAACATTTCTATAAGCTATGCAATTGTGGCCTCTACTAAAAAGAGGAGGATCCCATCAGCTTTCTATAGGCTAGGCCTACTATATTTATTTCTCAACTTTCCTAATATTAAGCACATTGCTTATATTTACAACAGGAGTATAGCCTACCTGGCTGGCATGAAAATAAACCACGGGAAAAGCATTTTCCAGTCTCTATTTAAGTGCATAGAGACATATTTCTGCTCCTGTTTTGAGACAGGTGCATGATAATGGTCCATTCAAAATCAAAACAAATTTCACACATATTTTATTTAGTAAATGTAAAGACAAGATTAAATCATGAATAGTCTGGTGGGTGACAATATTAGCCTATCACTTCTTGAATGATGCCCAGAGTAAGGCAAGAAACAATGGCTTTTTTTTGTGCAACTTTTGAATCATAGTCACACACCTCATGTAGCCTAGCCCATAGGCCTATATGTTTTAATAAGGTTAGTATCACACCTCATGTAGCCTAGCCCATAGGCCTATATGTTTTAATAAGGTTAGTATCACACCTCATGTAGCCTAGCCCATAGGCCTATATGTTTTAATAAGGTTAGTATCACACCTCATGTAGCCTAGCCCATAGGCCTATATGTTTTAATAAGGTTAGTATCACACCTCATGTAGCCTAGCCCATAGTTCTATATGTTTTAATAAGGTTAGTATCACATCTCATGTAGCTTAGCCCATAGGTCTATATGTTTTAATGAGGTTAGTATCACACCTCATGTAGCCTAGCCCTTAGGCCTATATGTTTTAAGGTTTGTATCACAACTAAAGTGGCCAAATAACTTCTTCAAATTAAGCACATTAATCCGCTTTACAAGGGGTGTAGAGCCTAACTGTCACGGCTTCCGCCGAAGTCGCTCCCTCCCCTTGTTCGGGCGGCGTTCGGCGGTCGACGTCACCGGCCTTCTAGCCATCGCCGATCCACTTTTTATTTTCCATTTGTTTTGTCTTTGTTTTACACACCTGGTTTCAATTCCCCAATTACATGTTCATTATTTAACCCTCTGTGTTTTCCCCGTGGTTTTTGTGTGTGTTTGTTTATTGTAAGTTCGGTCCGTTGTTTGTGGGCCTGGTGTTACTTATGTATTTTGAATTTTTGAGTAAAGTTCCTTGTGTTACTCATCTCTGCTGTCCTGCGCCTGACTCCTCTGCACCAGCTACACCCAGATCCTTACACTAACTGGTATACATAAGCAGCGTGGGAGTTTCAAGTTTGGTGGAAAATCATTTTCATCATTAAAATGCACCTTCAAAAATAAAACAATTAATTGCATAATCACATTTGGGGTCACTTTTGATAATGGTGTTTTCTGCTAATGGAACATTTGGGTGCATTATGGCCACACAAAGGAGATGCAGCCATTAAATTCGAGGTATTATCAAGTGCTTGTCAAATTGTGAATGAGAGACTGATGAAGTGTGTACAGCCTGCGCGAAAAAAACAACAAAGCAGATTTCTTTCAAGACACTTTTTTTCCAAATCGCCATTAGAGTTGTCGTCATGCAGTCTTACAATGTGTTAAACATCAAAACATATAATTTAACATTTATTGAACGACTAAAGGTACATTAATAACTCAACATTAATAAATGAAGCATATAGGAGTACCTGTGTCTTTGTTAATCGCTCAACACTGAACAGCCCCATGTACCCACTCCCTCAAATCGGTTTTGGAAAATATATATATTCTTCAGAATATAAAATAATGTAAAATAATGCCAAGGAATTCTAACCAAATGTTGTCTGCTAAATGAACTAGTATAGAAGTATAGTACACAACCATATGGCACAGCCAGATCAGGGCCTAACATAAGGACAACTCAGAGTATGTTATTCTGTTCTTCTGAAATAGACTACATTTTCTTCATATCATGTTTCTTTAGACCTGTCTAAAATAAATATTGGATTTATCGTGAAGGTGAAGATTACATTACATATTACATTACATTACATTACATATTTATTAGACTTAAAAAATATATATGTTCCAAAGGTCTGCGTCAGTGTGGAAGCCAAGTGTGGAAGCCAAGTGTGGAAGCCAAGTGTGGAAGCCAAGTGTGGAAGCCAAGTGTGGAAGCCAAGTGTGGAAGCCAAGTGTGGAAGCCAAGTGTGAAAGCCAAGTGTGGAAGCCAAGTGTGAAAGCCAAGTGTGGAAGCTAAGTGTGGAAGCCAAGTGTGGAAGCCAAGTGTGAAAGCCAAGTGTGGAAGCCAAGTGTGGAAGCCAAGTGTGGAAGCCAAGTGTGGAAGCCAAGTGTGGAAGCTAAGTGTGGAAGCCAAGTGTGAAAGCCAAGTGTGGAAGCCAAGTGTGAAATCCAAGTGTGGAAGCCAAGTGTGAAAGCCAAGTGTGGAAGCCAAGTGTGGAAGCTAAGTGTGAAAGCCAAGTATGGAAGCCAAGTGTGGAAGCCAAGTGTGGAAGCCAAGTGTGGAAGCCAAGAGATGCTAAATGTACAAAATACAATCACAGCGCCACAACCCTAGTGGTTACATGGTGAGAGCTCCACCTTACACTCCGATAGGCTATTTCCTTATCAGAGGTTATCTCACCAATCATTTTTCAATCAAGTAACATTTATTCTTTCATGTGTTTACTCTTTTGAAAATACATCTATTGTTTTTTTTATTGTGCTTTAAAATCTGTTTAAGATAACATTCAATACTGTAGAATCAGCTGGAGATATCGCTATGCTGCACGCAAACCATTTTTTCTTGGTACACTACATGACCCAAAGCATGTGGACACCTACTTGTCAAACATCTAATTTCAAAATCATATGGAGTTGATCCCCCTTTGCTGCTATAACAGCCTCCATTCTTCTGGGAAGGCTTTCCACTAGATGTTGGAACATTGCTGCTATAACAGCCTCCACTCTTCTGGGAAGGCTTTCCACTAGATGTTGGAACATTGCTGCTATAACAGCCTCCATTCTTCAGGGAAGGCTTTCCACTAGATGTTGGAGCATTGCTGCTATAACAGCCTCCACTCTTCTGGGAAGGCTTTCCACTAGATGTTGGAACATTGCTGCTATAACAGCCTCAACTTTTCTGGGAAGGCTTTCCACTAGATGTTGGAACATTGCTGCTATAACAGCCTCCACTCTTCTGGGAAGGCTTTCCACTAGATGTTGGAACATTGCTGCTATAACAGCCTCAACTTTTCTGGGAAGGCTTTCCACTAGATGTTGGAACATTGCTGCTATAACAGCCTCCACTTTTCTGTGAAGGCTTTCCACTAGATGTTGGAACATTGCTGCTATAACAGCCTCCACTCTTCTGGGAAGGCTTTCCACTAGATGTTGGAACATTGCTGCTATAACAGCCTCAACTTTTCTGGGAAGGCTTTCCACTAGATGTTGGAACATTGCTGCTATAACAGCCTCCACTTTTCTGGGAAGGCTTTCCACTAGATGTTGGAACATTGCTGCTATAACAGCCTCCACTTTTCTGGGAAGGCTTTCCACTAGATGTTGGAACAACGCTGCGAAGGGCACTTCCTTCCATGCAGCAACAAGAGCATTCGTGAGGTAGGCACTGATGTAGCAGAAACTTAATGTTGTCAGGAAAACCGTTTCAATTCACATTAATTAAGGAACACAGCTTCTGAGTCCATAGACTCTCTCTCTCTCTCTATCGCTATGCTGCACACACACACACACACACACACACACACACACACACACACACACACATACACACACACACACACACACACACACACACACACACACACACGCACACACACACACACACAAACACACGTGTTGGCTAAAGAGCAGACAGAACCATCACACATGTTGGCTAAAGAGCAGACAGAACCATCACACCTGTTGGCTAAAGAGCAGACAGAACCATCACACCTGTTGGCTAAAGAGCAGACAGAACCATCACACCTGTTGGCTAAAGAGCAGACAGATCCATCACACGTGTTGGCTAAAGAGCAGACAGAACCATCACACGTGTTGCTAAAGAGTAGACAGAACCATCACACGTGTTGGCTAAAGAGCAGACAGAACCATCACACGTGTTGGCTAAAGAGCGTGCCACCTCACAGTTTGGACATACTGTTAGTGTACTGCAGATTTTCCAAAGCTTCAGCCGGCTTCAGCTAAAAGCACATTAATCATGTTTAGAAACCATAAAACTGAAATGTACCAACAGTATGGAGAAAGTTGATAAGACTTGATTGTGTTGACAATTGGCATCAGTAAGGCAGCAGCACCCTTGTGTACACTAAGAGAACGATGTCTGTATCACGCTGAGAGGGAGATGTGCAAACGGGTACTTCAACTGTAGTTCCTTTGGTGCAGAGAAAAGAGCCTTATCGACTGTACCACAAAAGCCAGGGCCCCTTGCATCTGATAACCTTTTAATGCTACTGGGCCAAACCGAGCCAAGCTGTACTGGGCCAACCTGGTTCTCATAGTGGCTGTCACCACACTGGAATGTGAAAGGAAACTACCTGAACCAGAAGAATGTTCTAGAATATGCTCTAGAATGTTCTAGAATGTTCTGGGATGTTCTAGAATGTCAAGTAGGTATAATAAGTGTAACAAGAATCTCACATTACGGTCTGTGTATTACTCTTGTGCTGATAGGCCTTTCACTTCAGCATTATGGCACTGAAGTCGTTTATCTACTTACCCAGAGTCAGATGAACTCAAGTTTCAAGTTCTTGATTGTGCTTTAAGCCTACGGGCCTTGGACAAAAGTAGTGCACTATATATGGAATAGGGTTCTATAGGGCCCTGGTCTAAAGTAGTGCACTATATATGGAATAGGGTTCTATAGGTCCCTGGTCTAAGGTAGTGCACTATATAGGGAATAGGGTTCTATAGGGCTCTGGTCTAAAGTAGTGCACTATATAGGGAATAGGTTGCCATTTTGGATGATTGGTAATAATTAAATATACCAAGGGAAAAGTGTTTGTGTGCAGCATAGCGATATCTCCAACTGATTGGACAGTATTCAATGTTATCTTAAACAGATTTTAAAGCACAATAAAAAACTATACATGCATTACAAAAGAGTAAACACATGAAAGAATAATTATTATTTGATTTACAAATGAGTTGTGAGATAACCTCTGATAGGAACCAGGCCTAAGATCACCATGCGTCAGCTCGTCATTGGACTCTGGAGCAGTGGAAACGTGTTCTCTGGAGTGATGAATCACGCTTCACCATCTGGAAGTCTGACGGACAAATCTGGGTTTGCCGGCTGCCAGGAGAACGTTACCTGCCCCAATGCATAGTGGCAACTGTAAAGTTTGGTGGAGGAGGAGTAATGGTCTGGGGCTGTTTTTCATGGTTCAGATACCTTAGTTCCAGTGAAGAGAAATCTTAATGCTACAGAATACAATGACATTCTAGACGATTCTGTACTTCCAACTTTGTGGGAAAAGTTTGGGGAAGGCCCTTTCCTGTTTCAGCAATGCCCCTGTGAACAAACCAGGTCCATACAGAAATGGTTTGTCGAGATCGGTGTGGAAGAACTTGACTGGCCTGCTCAGAGCCCTGACCTCAACCCCATCGAACACATTTGGGAGTAATTAAAAGGCTGCCTGCAAGCCAGGCCTAATCGCCCAACATCAGTGCCTGACCTCACTAATGCTCTTGTGGAAGCAAGTCCCTTCAGCAATATTATAGCAGCAAAGGGGGACCATATTAACGGCCATGATTCTCATCAACGGGGCTGTAGTGGAGCAGGTTGAGAGCTTCAAGTTCCTTGATGTCCACATCAACAATCTATCATGGTCCAAGCACACCAAGACAGTCGTGAAGAGGGCAAGACAAAACCTATTCCCCCTCAGGAGACTGAAAATATTTGTCATGGGTCCTCAGATCCTCAAAAGGGTCTACAGCTGCAACGTCGAGAGCATCCTGACTGGTTGCATCACATCCTGGTACGGCAACTGCTCAGCCTCCGGCCGCAAGGCACTACAGAGGGTAGTTCGAACGGCCCAGTACATCACCGGGGCCAAGCTTCCTGCCATCCAAGACCTCTATATCAGGCTGTGTCTGAGGAAGGCCCTAAATATTATCAAAGACTCCAGACTCTTTAAAGACTGTTCTCTCTGTTACTGCACGGAAAGCGGTGCCAGAGCTCCCTCCAAGTCTAGGTCCAAGAGGTTTCTAAACAGCTTCTACCCCCAAGCCATATGACTCCTGAACAGCTAATCAAATGGCTACCCAGACTATTTGCACTGAGGACGCACACAGAGTAGGAAACAAAGTGTCCACATACTTTTGGTTGATGTAGAGTAACACCAAAAAGATGTCCCACTGAGGACGCACACAGAGTAGGAAGCAAGGTGTCCACATACTTTTGGTCGATGTAGAGTAACCCCAAAAAGATGTCCCACTGAGGACGCACACAGAGTAGGAAACAAGGTGTCCACATACTTTTGGTCGATGTAGAGTAACACCAAAAAGATGTCCCACTGAGGACGCACACAGAGTAGGAAACAAAGTGTCGTTCCAGTAAGAAGCGTGATATCTACAACCTCTCAAAAGAGCAAACAAAGTCAAAAGAATAATTGTCTTTTTATTTTTCGAAATGAGTCATGTCAAGATACGAAAAGATTACCGCCGCTTTCCTCATATAGTGTAACAAAGTGTTTTACCAGAAGGTGTCTGCCCTAATCCTGGGGATTCAAGTGCACACAAGCACGTATGACCGACCGACCGTAAGTTGCTTTGGATAAAAGTTTGTGCTAAATGGCGTATACAATATATTGCATAACGTGATGAAGTAAACCCATGAAATGATTGTCTGATATCAGATGTTTCCATTCAAGGTCCCATACATGTTATTGTCCAATGTTAAATACAACAAACTTAAACGGTAATATATCCCTACTATAGTAACACATACAGTCAGGCCTCTGGGATTGAGAGCTGTTCAGTTTGTATTGGCCAGGCCTCTGGGATTGAGAGCTGTTCAGTTTGTAATGGCCAGGCCTCTGGGATTGAGAGCTGTTCAGTTTGTAATGGCCAGGCCTCTGGGATTGTGAGCTGTTCAGTTTGTAATGGCCAGGCCTCTGGGATTGAGAGCTGTTCAGTTTGTATTGGCCTCTGGGATTGTTAGGCTGTTCAATTTGTAATGTCCAGACCTCTGGGATTGAGAGGCTGTTCAGTTTGTAATGGCCAGGCCTCTGGGATTGAGAGGCTGTTCAGTTTGTAGCCTCTGGGATTGAGAGGCTGTTCAGTTTGTAATGGCCAGGCCTCTGGGATTGAGAGCTGTTCAGTTTGTAATGGCCAGGCCTCTGGGATTGAGAGGCTGTTCAGTTTGTAATGGCCAGGCCTCTGGGATTGTGAGGCTGTTCAGTTTGTAATGGCCAGGCCTCTGGGATTGAGAGGCTGTTCAGTTTGTATTGTCCAGACCTCTGGGATTGAGAGGCTGTTCAGTTTGTAATGGCCAGGCCTCTGGGATTGAGAGGCTGTTCAGTTTGTAATGGCCAGGCCTCTGGGATTGAGAGCTGTTCAGTTTGTAATGGCCAGGCCTCTGGGATTGAGAGCTGTTCAGTTTGTAATGGCCAGGCCTCTGGGATTGAGAGGCTGTTCAGTTTGTATTGTCCAGACCTCTGGGATTGAGAGGCTGTTCAGTTTGTAATGGCCAGGCCTCTGGGATTGAGAGCTGTTCAGTTTGTAATGGCCAGGCCTCTGGGATTGAGAGGCTGTTCAGTTTGTAATGGTCAGGCCTCTGGGATTGAGAGGCTGTTCAGTTTGTAATGGCCAGGCCTCTGGGATTGTGAGCTGTTCAGTTTGTAATGGCCAGGCCTCTGGGATTGAGAGCGGATCACTTCAGTTCAATACACCTTTATTGATTGTCTTGGAGCTCATTCGTCGCTCTCAAAACACACTGAAAAGACAGTTGGTCCTAATTTTCTCCCTATGGTATACTCTATACATGCATTATAGTATATTACAGTATATACTGTTTGCAGATCTGAAGAGTCGATTGTTTCACCAGTACATGAATCTAGGTTAAAAAAAAACAACAACATTCTAATTCAAATCTGGCAGTTTGAACTAGAGATGCACTACATGACCAAAAGTATGTGGACACCTGCTTGTCGAACATCTCATTCAATGATCTCAAGAATTCACTTCATCACATTATGCAATACATTATATATGCCACTTAGCAGGCGCTTTTTTCCAAAACACTTTGTAAGACTGCTACTCTAACTTCCGCCATGCATACAAGGCCCTCCCCCACCCTCCCTTCGGCAAATCCGACCATGACTCCATTTTTCTGCTCACTTCCTGTAGACAGAAACTCAAACAGGACGTACCCGTGACAAGATCCATTCAACTCTGGTCTGACCAATCGGAATCCAAGCTTCAAGATTGTTTTGATCACGCGGACTGGGAAATGTTCGGGGCAGCCTCAGAGAATAACATCGATCTATAGGCTGACTCGGTGGGTGAGTTTATAAGGAAGTGCATTGGAGATGTCGTACCCACTGTGACTATTCAAACCTACCCTAACCAGAAACAGTGGATAGATGGCAGTATTCGCACAAAACTGAAAGCGTGAACCACCACATTTAATCATGGAAGGATGACTGGGAATATGGCCGAATATAAACAGTGTAGTTTTTCCCTCCGCAAGGCAATCAAACAAACGAAATGTCGGAAAGTGGAGTCGCAAGTCAACGGCTCAGACACAAGACCTATGTGGCAGGGTCTACAGGCAATTACGGATTACAAAAAGAAAACCAGCCCCATCACGGACACTGATGTCTTGCTTCCAGACAAACTAAACACCTTCTTTGCCCGCTTTAAAGATAATTCAGTGCCACCGACGCGGCCCGCTACCAAGGACTGGGGGCCCCCCCTCTCCTTCTCCATGGCCGACGTGAGTAAGACATTTAAACATGTTAACCCTCGCAAGGCTGCTGGCCCAGACGGCATCCTAAGCCGTGTCCTCAGAGCATGCACAGACCAGCTGGCTGGTGTGTTTACTGACATATTCAATCACTCCCTATCCCAGTCTGCTGTCATCACATGCTTCAAGATGGCCACCCTTGTTCCTGTACCCAAGAAGGCAAAGATAACTGAAATAAATGACTACTGCTCAATAGCACTCACTTCTGTCATCATGAAGTGCTTTGAGAGACTAGTCAAGAATAATATCACCTTCACCTTATCTGCCACTCTAGACCCACTTCAGTTTGCATACCGCCCTAACAGGTTCACAGACGATGCAATCGCCATCACACTACACACTGCCCTATCCCATCTGGACAACAGGAATACCTACGTATGTAAGAATGCTGTTCATTGACTACAGCTCAGCATTCAACACCATAGTGCCCTCCTAGCTCATCAGTAAGCTTGAGGCCATGACTGCGTGGCCACGCACGCTTTCAACTCAATCATCAAGTTTGCAGTCGACACTACTGTGGTAGGCTTGATTACCAAGAACGACGAGACGGCCTACAGGGAGGAGGTGAGGGCACTCAGTGTGGTGTCAAGAAAACAACCTCTCACTCAAAGTCAACAAAACGTAGTAGATGATCGTGGACTTCGGGAAACAGCAGAGGGAGCACCCCCCTAACCACATCGACAGGACAGCAGTGGAGAAAGTGGAAAGTTTTAAGTTCCTCGGCGTACACATCACGGACAAACTGAAATGGTCCACCCACACAGACAGTGTGGTGAAGAAGGCGCAACAGAGCCTCATCAACCTCAGGAGGCTGAAGAAATTTGTCTTGTCACCTAAAACCCTCACAAACTTTTACAGATGCACAATTGGGGGCATCCTGTCGGGCTATATCGCTTTCCTGGTACGGCAACTGTACCGCCCTCAACCGCAAGGCTCTCCAGAGGGTGGTGCGGTCTGCATCACCGGGGGCAGACTACCTGCCCTCCAGGACACCTACAGCACCCGATGTCAAAGGAAGGCCAAAAGATAATCAAGGACAACAACCACCCGAGCCACTGCCTGTTCACCCCACTACCATCCAGAAGGCGAGGTCAGTACAGGTGCATCAAAGCTGGGATCGAGAGACTAAAAAATAGCTTCTATCTCAAGGCCATCAGACTGTTAAACAGCCACCACTAACATTGAGTGGCTGCTGCCTACATACAGACTTGATCATCATTAATAAATGGATCACTCGTCACTTTAAATAACACCACTTGAATAATGTTTATGTATCTTACACACCTCATCTCATATGTATATACAGTATTGTATACCATCTATTGCACCTTGCCTATGCTGCTCGGTCATCGCTCATCCATATATTTATGTACCTGTTATTTTTCCATACCTTTAGATTTGTGTGTATCAAATCAAATCAAATTGTATTTGTCACATGCGCTGAATACAACAGGTGTAGGTAGAAAGTGAAATGCTTACTTATGTCAGGTAGTTGTTGTGGAATTGTTAGATTACTTGTTAGATATTACTGAACTAGAAGCACAAGCATTTTGCTACACTCGCATTAACATCTGCTAACCAGGTGTCATGTGACCATTAACATTCGATTTGATGGAAATCTCCAGCATTATTTTCATATCTCACATGACTCATTGCTAAATCAAAAGACAATTCTTCTTTTGACTTGTTTGCTCTTTTGTATATATACAACTTTTTGTTATTTTCTGAGCTCGCACACCAATTGACATCTCTTTAGGGACACAGAGATTGTAGATGTCACTCTCTTTTTACTGGAAAGCCACCTTGCTTCATACTCTGTGTCCTCAGGGTGTCTATCTACAGCCACACCACCTTGCTTCCTACTCTGTGTCCTCAGGGTGTCTATCTACAGCCACACCACCTTGCTTCCTACTCTGTGTCCTCAGGGTGTCTATCTACAGCCACACCACCTTGCTTCCTACTCTGTGTCCTCAGGGTGTCTATCTACAGCCACACCACCTTGCTTCCTACTCTGTGTCCTCAGGGTGTCTATCTACAGCCACACCACCTTGCTTCCTACTCTGTGTCCTCAGGGTGTCTATCTACAGCCACACCCCTTTGCTTCCTACTCTTGTGCGTGATACAGACATCGTTCTCTTAGTGTACACAAGGGTGCTGCTGCCTTACTGATGCCAATTGTCAACACAATCAAGTCTTATCAACTTTCTCCATACTGTTGGTACATTTCAGTTTTATGGTTTCTAAACATGATTAATGTGCTTTTAGCTGAAGCCGGCTGAAGCTTTGGAAAATCTGCAGTACACTAACAGTATGTCCAAACTGTGAGGTGGCACGCTCTTTAGCCAACACGTGTGATGGTTCTGTCTGCTCTTTAGCCAACATGTGTGTATGTGTGTCTGTCTGCTCTTTAGCCAACATGTGTGATGGTTCTGCCTGCTCTTTAGCCAACATGTGTGTATGTGTGTCTGTCTGCTCTTTAGCCAACACGTGTGATGGTTCTGCCTGCTCTTTAGCCAACATGTGTGTATGTGTGTCTGTCTGCTCTTTAGCCAACACGTATGATGGTTCTGTCTGCTCTTTAGCCAACACGTGTGATGGTTCTGTCTGCTCTTTAGCCAACACGTGTGATGGTTCTGTCTGCTCTTTAGCCAACACGTGTGATGGTTCTGTCTACTCTTTAGCCAACGCGTGTGTATGTGTGTCTGTGTGTGTGTCTCTCTCTCTGTGTGATGGTTCTGCCTGCTCTTTAGCCAACACGAGTGATGGTTCTGTCTGCTCCAGTTTCAACTGTTCAGCCTGTGAATACTATTATTTGACCATGCTGGTCATTTATGAACATTTGAACATCTTGGCCATGTTCTGTTATAATCTCCACCCGGCACAGCCAGAAGAGGACTGGCCACCCCACATAGCCTGGTTCCTCTCTAGGTTTCTTCCTAGGTTCTGGCCTTTCTAGGGAGTTTTTCCTAGCCACCGTGCTTCTACACCTGCATTGCTTGCTGTTTGGGGTTTTAGGCTGGGTTTCTGTACAGCACTTTGAGATATCAGCTGATGTAAGAAGGGCTATATAAATACATTTGATTTGATTTGGATTTATCTTTATCCAACACGAAAGAAGGTGGATGCATGGGACAACTTGGCAAGAACATGTGGATCATAGGTGTGTGTGTGTGTGTGTGTGCAGCATAGCGAGAGAGAGAGTCTATGGACTCAGAAGCTGTGTGTTCCTGACCACAAGAACTACCAAGCGTCCACCCCCACTGTCTAGCATTCCTGGTATTCTGGAGTAAACACCCACATGACTGGCACTGCCAACCCCTGGCACGAGTCCCATCACTTACCGTACCACTTGTATTACCATATCTAATCCCAAGATCTGATGAAATCTCTTGTGGCAAATAGACTAGATCTCCTTAAGCATAATTCATGTCTATTGAAACGGTTGACCTGACAACATTAAGTTTGTGCTGTGTAATAATCAGCTGGCTAGAAGTAGATAAGACACACTTTCTTTCTTCACACCTGTACTAGTCAGCTGATCAGCTATTCAAACTACTTCCTCTATAGAGTAAGTGTCGTAAAAACGAAAGCATAGCGGTATCACATGTAAGATACAGTATGTGATTTAATAAAAACGAGTTCATATTGATGCAGTCTTGAAAGAGAAACATATTTCATTTTATTATATTGTTGAATTACAATTTTTTTGCAGATGATGTGCATTTTTAAAAAAACGTAATACAGTATATACTGTCTTTTATTTTCACTGTAAATCATTTGTAAATCATAAATCTAGTCTGAAGGAATCATAAACTGTTCTTTCTAAAAAAAATGATATTCCAATGTTTACATTTAGGAGTTATATATATATATATATACACACATCCTGTTACTTTCAGATGCACGGTACAAAAAAACAATGTAAAAGAAAGACAGATACCCACGGTAATTCTTATTTCCCATAGTAACATGTGGTGTGTGTATTGTAACCCCTAGTATGTCCCTAGTAAGGGCAGAAATCCCTAGTAGTGTTGTACAAGTTTAGAAGTTTTCATAGTGGTGTATGAAATGTGCTTGATCTCTCTTGTTCATCTGTTGGCAGCCCTTCTCTACGTTCTTAGTGAGACCAGGAGGACCACAGCTGAACACACCGATCTTACCCACCTGGAGAGAGGAGAGAGGGGTAGAGAGAGAGAGAGAGAGGGGTAGAGAGAGAGAGAGGGGTAGAGAGAGAGAGAGAGAGGGGTAGAGAGAGAGAGAGAGAGAGAGAGAGAGGGGTAGAGAGAGAGAGAGAGGGGTAGAGAGAGAGAGAGAGGGGTAGAGAGAGAGAGAGAGGGGTAGAGAGAGAGAGAGAGGGGTAGAGAGAGAGAGAGAGGGGTAGAGAGAGAGAGAGAGGGGTAGAGAGAGAGAGGGGTAGAGAGAGAGGCAGAGAGAGAGAGAGGGGTAGAGAGAGAGGGGGGTAGAGAGAGAGAGAGGTAGAGAGAGAGAGAGGTAGAGAGGGGGGGGGGGGGTAGAGAGGGGGGGGGGTAGAGAGAGAGAGAGGGGTAGAGAGGGGGGGTAGAGAGAGAGAGAGGTAGAGAGAGAGAGAGGTAGAGAGGGGGGGTAGAGAGAGAGAGGGGTAGAGAGGGGGGGTAGAGAGGGGGGGTAGAGAGAGAGGAGGTAGAGAGAGAGAGAGGTAGAGAGAGAGAGGGTAGAGAGGGGGGGTAGAGAGAGAGAGGGGTAGAGGGGGGGGGTAGAGAGAGAGAGGTAGAGAGGGGGGGTAGAGAGAGAGAGGTAGAGAGGGGGGTAGAGAGAGAGAGGTAGAGAGGGGGGTAGAGAGAGAGAGGTAGAGAGGGGGGTAGAGAGAGAGGAGGTAGAGAGAGAGAGGTAGAGAGGGGGGGTAGAGAGAGAGAGGGGTAGAGAGGGGGGGGTAGAGAGAGAGAGGTAGAGAGAGAGAGAGGTAGAGAGGGGGGTAGAGAGAGAGAGGTAGAGAGAGAGAGGTAGAGAGGGGGGTAGAGAGAGAGAGGGGTAGAGAGGGGGGTAGAGAGAGAGAGAGGTAGAGAGGGGGGGTAGAGAGAGAGAGAGGTAGAGAGGGGGGGTAGAGAGGGGGGGGTAGAGAGAGAGAGGGGTAGAGGGGCAAGAGAGATAAAGAGATTGTGTGAGATACATTGTCAGTGTCATTATCTGTAAAAAAAAAAAAAAAAGTTGATGTTAGCATAATTACATTTTTATTTATAATTTGATTTACACAACATGCCTACCACTTTGAAGATGCAAAATATTTTTTTATTGTGAAACATGGCTACCCCCCAAAGTCAATACTTGGTAGAGTCACCTTTTGCAGCATTTACAGCTGCAAGTCTCTCGGGGTATGTCTCTATAAGCTTGGCACATATAGCCACTGGGATTTTTGCCCATTCTTCAAGGCCAAACTGCTCCAGCTCCTTCAAGTTGGATGGGTTCTGCTGGTGTACAGCAGTCTTGAAGTCATACCACATTCTCAATTGGATTGAGGTCTGGGCTTTGACTAGGCCATTCCAATACATTTAAATGTTTCCCCTTAAACCAGTCGAGTGTTGCTTTAGCAGTATGCTTAGGGTCATTGTCCTGCTGGAAGGTGAACCTCCGTCCCAGTCTTAAATCTCTGGAAGACTGAAACAGGTTTCCCTCAAGAATTTCCCTGTATTTAGCCCCATCCATCTTTCCTTCAATTCTGACCAGTTTCCCAGTCCCTGCCGATGAAAAACGTCCCCACAGCTTGATGCTGCCACCACCACGCTTCACTGTGGGGATGGTGTTCTCAGGGTGATGAGAGGTGTTGGGTTTTCCTTGATGGCCAAAAAAGCTACATTTTAGTCTCATCTGACCAGAGTACCTTCTTCCATATGTTTGGGGAGTCTCCAACATGCTTCTTGGCGAACACCAAACGTGTTTGCTTATTTTTTTCTTTAAGCAATGGCTTTTTTCTGGCCACTCTTCTGTAAAGCCCAGCTCTGTGGAGTGTACGGCTTAAAGTGGTCCTATGGACAGATACTCCAATCTCCGCTGTGGAGCTTTGCAGCTCCTGTCGGGCGGCCCTTACTTGGCAGGTTTGTTGTGGTGCCATATTCTTTCCATTTTTTAATAATGGATTTAATGGCGGTCCGTGGGATGTTTCAAAGTTTCAGATATTTTTTATAACCTGGTCTGTACTTCTCCACAACTTTGTCCCTGACCTGTTTGGAGAGCTCCTTGGTCTTCATGGTGCCCCTTGCTTGGTGGTGCCCCTTGCTTTGTGGTGTTGCAGACTCTGGGGCCTTTCAGAACAAGTGTGTATATATACTGAGATCATGTGACAGATCATGTGATACTTAGATTGCACACAGGTGGACTTTATTTATGGACAAACGTACAGGGAGAGTTGTACTGGATACTGTGGAATGGATCAGAACAGCAGCAGTCTGTTCCCAGAGATGTTTGTGCTGTGTAGCCAAGTCCAATGGATTGATCATAACGATCGTAGGATAACAGATTACAGTGCACAATAACAGTCATAGTAGTTGACTATACGGAAAAACAGTTATACAACAACTACAGCAGATCTGTAACTATCACTGACCTCAGCCCGCACCTCCTGCAGTGTGCTGAAGGACACATGCGCACACACACACACACACACACACAGTTGTGTAGCAGTAACTGACCTCAGGATGCACTTCCTGCAGAGAACTGAAGAAGGAGACGAATGGTGGACGGCCAAAGTGGGTGACAGAGCGCAGGCCGGTGAAGAGGCTCCTGTTCCACACCTTCTGGAAGTGACGCTCGCACACGTACTGACCAGAGACAACCCAGATATACCAGCTTAGACCATTGTTTGAAACACAAATTCATGATTGCTTCTTCATGGGCATGTTTTTTTTTTGGGGGGGGGGGGTGGTTTTTTACCAGCATGGTGGTTCGCAGGTCAAACTTCTCCGCCAGCTGTGTGATGTAGATGTGGACAGAGACCAGATCCACACTGTCCTGCTCCTCCACCTCCCGGATGATGTCAGACACCCACTCAAACTGACGCTGCGTACGAGTCACCCAGATAAAGTACACCTACAGACAGACAGAGGCAGCGTCCCAAATGTGTCTTTATTTTGAGAAGAAGAAGAAAAAAGAAGAAAGAAAAAGAAGAAGAAAGAAGAAGAAAGGAGAAGAAAAAAGAAGAAGAAGAAAGAAGAAGAAAGGAGAAGAAGAAAGAAGAAGAAGAAGAAGAAGAAGAAAGAAGAAGAAAGGAGAAGAAAAAAGAAGAAGAAGAAGAAGAAGAAGAAGAAAGGAGAAGAAAAAAGAAGAAAGAAGAAGAAGAAGAAAGAAGAAGAAAGAAGAAGAAAGAAGAAGAAGAAAGAAGAAGAAAGAAGAAGAAGAAAGAAGAAGAAAGGAGAAGAAAAAAGAAGAAGAAGAAAGAAGAAGAAAGAAGAAGAAAGGAGAAGAAGAAAGAAGAAGAAGAAGAAGAAAGGAGAAGAAGAAGATCATAGTAGGTGTGCATCATGCTCCGGTTGGATAGCTTACTGACTTTTCTACACTGGGTCTTAAACTTGACGGAGGACTTAAAGACCAGGTCTTTGAGGATGGAAGCGAAGGGGGTGACTCCAATCCCTCCTCCCACCAGGACTGACACCTCGAAGTCCGTCCACTCCTGGTGGCCTTCCCCAAACGGCCCGTCCAGGTACAGCTGTGGAACAGGAGTACAAATATGTGATAGAGTAAGCATTGCAAGACAGCAAGAATTAATCAACCAACCAACCACGCTTGCAGCAGACACGGATGTGAGCGAGCGAGCGCGCGCGCACACACACACACACACAGTCTCTCTCCCTCCATGCCTTTGGATATGTTCCTAGTTGCTCCAGGTTGTCGGGGGTGTACGCCTCTCGGAGGTGGCTGGTCCAGGGGCCTACAGCGCGGATATGAAGGCTGAGGGTCTCCTCATGTGGAGCTGACGTCAAGGTGAATGGGTGGTACTCATCTGTGCCAAGCGTCAGGCACGCCACCCTTACCCACTGGCCTGAGCGGTACATGAAACCCTGGGGACGCTTGAACTCCAGGAAGGTCACACCTGCAGAGGGGGGGGGGGGGGACGGCACACACACACAGAGAGAGAGAGAGAGAGAGAGAGAGAGAGAGAGAGAGATACAGAGACAGAGACAGAGACAGAGACAGAGAGAGAGCGAGAGAGAGAGACAGAGACAGAGAGAGAGCGAGAGAGAGAGAGAGATACAGAGATAGAGATAGAGAGAGATGCAGATACAGAGATAGAGACAGAGAGAGAGAGAGATGCAGATACAGAGATAGAGACAGAGAGAGATGCAGATACAGAGATAGAGACAGAGAGAGATGCAGATACAGAGATAGAGACAGAGAGAGATACAGAGAGAGAGAGAGAGAGAGAGAGAGAGAGGGGGGGGGGAGTGAGTACAAACAGGACAGTGTAGCCGATGTGCTGACACGCCGGGCCACGTCATAATGGCTACAGTAGCACCAGGACATAACCAGAGAAGAGCCGTACAGTACAGTACAATATAGTACCTGAGGGCAGCAACGTAGCATTGACCACAGGGATCTCCACCTTCTTCCTGTTGAGGCTGATGAGTTTGTCCAGGAGGAAGAGCAGAGCCGGAGGGATCAGGTAGATGTAGAAACTAGGCTGTTGAAGCAGAGCGTAGCTTCCATGGACCACCGTCTGACAGGGAGACGACCAAGAGGAAATCAACCAATGAACGGCTAGAGTCCATCCCAGTGTGTCTTGGTGAGACTAGTCCTGTGTGGCTCGTATGGTATTATTGGGGCGGCAGGGTAGCCTAGTGGTTAGAAGGTTGGACTAGTAACCGGAAGGTTGCAAGTTCAAACCCCCGAGCTGACAAGGTACAAATCTGTCGTTCTGCCCCCTGTTCCTAGACCAGTTAACCCACTGTTCCTAGACCAGTTAACCCACTGTTCCTAGACCAGTTAACCCACTGTTCCTAGACCAGTTAACCCACTGTTCCTAGACCAGTTAACCCACTGTTCCTAGACCAGTTAACCCACTGTTCCTAGACTAGTTAACCCACTGTTCCTAGACCAGTTAACCCACTGTTCCTAGACCAGTTCCTAGGCCGTCATTGAAAATAAGAATTTGTTCTCAACTGACTTGCCTGGTTATATACAGGTAAAATAAAATAATGACAACGACTGACTCACTGGTAACCTTGACGCTCAGTCTCGGCAGAATTTGTCTGAAAGAAGTTCTGTTGAGACTAAGGTTGTCCTAATATGGACACCGTATTGTCACAGAATTATAGGAAACACACACTGAACAAAAAAAGATATATAAACACAACAATTTAAAATATTTTACTGAGTTCATGTAAGGCCTCAAAGATATGGTGAGTGTGCAGACTGAACTGGAATTCCAGGAAGTGTGTCCAGATCCTTGCGACATGGGGCCGTGCATCATCATGCAGAAACATGAGGTGATGACGGCGGATGAAAAATGGCACGACAACGGGCCTCAGGATCTCGTCACGGTCGTCTTTGTGTATTCATAGGTAAAATGCAATGGTGTTCGTTGTCCGTAGTGTATGCCTGCCCATACCAATAACCCCACCGCCAACATGGTCGACACTGTTCACGACGTTGAGATACTACCATCTGCTTGATATGTGTGAAACCGGGATTCCTCCGTGAAGAGCCTACACAACAGCATACACGCTGACTACCATCTGCCCAGTACAGATTCCTCCGTGAAGAGCAGACTTCTCCAGCGTGCCAGTGGCCATCGAAGGTGAGCACCCACTGAAGTCAGTTATGACATCAAACTGCAGTCAGTTCAAGACCCTGGTGAGGACGACGAGCAGATGAGCTTCCCTGAGACGGTTTCTGACAGTTTGTGCAGAAATTCTTTGGTTGTGTAAACCCACAGTTTACATCAGCTGTCCGGGTGGCTGGTCTCAGATGATCCTGCAGGTGAAGAAGCCGGTTGGTCCTGGACTGGTGTGGTCACACGTGGTCTGAGGTGAAGAAGCTGGATGTGGAGGTCCTGGGCTGGAGTGGTCTGAGGTGAAGAAGCTGGATGTGGAGGTCCTGGGCTGGAGTGGTCTGAGGTGAAGAAGCTGGATGTGGAGGTCCTGGGCTGGACTGGTCTGAGGTGAAGAAGCTGGATGTGGAGGTCCTGGGCTGGAGTGGTCTGAGGTGTAAAAGCCAGATGGAGGTCCTGGGCTGGCGTGGTTACATGTGGTCTGTGGTTGTGAGGCCAGTTGGAGGTACTGCCAAATTCTCTAGGCGGCTTATGGTTGATAAATTAACATTCAATTCTCGTGCAACAGCTCTGGTAGACATTCCTACAGTCAGCATGCCAATTTCACTCTCCCTCAAAACTTGAGACATCTGTGGCATTGTGTTGTCTCAAGTTTTGAGGGAGAGTGAAATTGGCATGCTGACTGTAGGAATGTCTACCAGAGTGGCCTTTTATCGTCCCCAGCACAAGGTGCACCTGTGTAATGATCATGCTGTTTAATCAGCTTCTTGATATGCCACACCAGTCAGGTGGATAGATTATCTTGGCAAAGGAGAAATGCTCACTGACAGGGATGTAAACACATTTGTGCACATTTTAGAGAAATACGATTTTTTTTGGTGCGTTTGGAACATTTCTGGGATATTTTATTTCCGCTCATGAAACATGAGACCAACACTTTACATGTTGCATTTAGATTTTTTGTTCGGTAGTGTGCTCACCAGGATGTAGATAACCACATAGAGGTAGTGTGTGAGCCAGAATCCCTGGAAGCTGATTCGTCGGAAGTAGTGTGAGGCGAAGACGTACATAAACGCAAAGATGAACAGAAGCAGGATGCCCGTCATTCCTGGAGTAACGTGTGAGAGAGAGAGAGACAGAGAGAGAGAGAGAGAGAGAGAGAGAGAGGTGGGAGTAGGGGTAGGAGAGAGAGAGAGAGCGAGAGAGAGAGAGAGAGAGAGAGAGAGAAGGTGGGAGTAGGGGTAGGAGAGAGAGAGAGAGCGAGAGAGAGCGAGAGAGAGAGAGAGAGAGAGAAGGTGGGAGTAGGGGTAGGAGAGAGAGAGAGAACGAGAGAGAGAGAGAGTAGGTGGGAGTAGGGGTAGGAGAGAGAGAGAGAACGAGAGAGAGAGAGAGAGAGAGAGAGAGAGAGAAGGTGGGAGTAGGGGTAGGAGAGAGAGAGAGAACGAGAGAGAGAGAGAGAATGTGGAATTACTGAGCTACTGTGATCTTCAGAAATTACATCAAGTAGCTCTTTCTCTTTCAGTCACCCAGTGGGTGAAACGGGGTGAAATGACATAATTATGACATCATACAGTCTTGACCGTTGGGAATGGTTTGTATTCTGTCCTACCTGGAACTGTCTGAAAGAACCACCACGACCATCTCATCGGCATCTCAGACCTGCAAACAGTCAACACACAGTCAACACACAGTCAACACACAGTCAACACACAGTCAACACACAGTCAACACATAGTCAACAGTCAACACATAGTCAACAGTCAACACATTGTAAACAGTCAACACACAGTCAACAGTCAACACACAGTCAACAGTCAACACACAGTCAACAGTCAACACACAGTCAACAGTCAACACACAGTCAACAGTCAACACACAGTCAACAGTCAACACACAGTCAACACACAGTCAACACACAGTCAACACACAGTCAACACACAGTCAACAGTCAACACACAGTCAACAGTCAACACACAGTAAACCAGATACAAGAGAAGACCTTTTAAGGGTGATATATCTCCAGATGAACATAGACAGCTACCAGGAGTATTGTATGGTGAAATAATGCTGATGTCATTACCCGTTGTTGGCTAGGACCCTGGGGAACAGACAGGCCAGGATGCTGAGGTCACTGACCGAGAACACATAGATGTTCACCACGTGACCCAGACAGTGGGTGACTGCAGGGGAGATGAGGAAGGGAGGAACACACAACATGACCTGTAAACACCATGTGTGATTGTGCTACAGTCCCACATGGTGATCTGTAGAACTATTGATAAATGTAGTACCAGTATGTAGTGTTGAATCTCTATTACAGTGAGTACCAGTATCTAGTATTGAATCTCTGCTACAGTGAGTACCAGTATCTAGTGTTGAATCTCTATTACAGTGAGTACCAGTATCTAGTATTGAATCTCTGCTACAGTGAGTACCAGTATCTAGTGTTGAATCTCTGTTAGGAGTTAGGGTTAAGGTCAGTCTGACCTGTGACCCGTGAGGAAGATGGCGGACATGACCGTGAAGGGTTAGAGATAGGAGTTAGGGTTAAGGTCAGTCTGACCTGTGACCTGTGACCCGTGAGGAAGATGGCGGACATGACCGTGAAGGGTTAGAGATAGGAGTTAGGGTTAAGGTCAGTCTGACCTGTGACCTCTGACCTGTGAGGAAGATGGCGGACATGACCATGAAGGGTTAGAGATAGGAGTTAGGGTTAAGGCCAGTCTGACCTGTGACCTCTGACCTGTGAGGAAGATGGCGGACATGACCATGAAGGGTTAAAGATAGGAGTTAGGGTTAAGGTCAGCCTGACCTGTGACCTCTGACCTGTGAGTAAGATGGCAGACATGACCATGAAGGGTTAAAGATAGGAGTTAGGGTTAAGGTCAGCCTGACCTGTGACCTCTGACCTGTGAGTAAGATGGCGGACATGGCCATGAAGCGATGGAAGTCTATAGCGGCGTCGAAGGGGATGTATCGGTTGAGGAAGGTCTCTCGTCCCAGGGTGATGAGGTTGCGGCACACCGTCAGCAGCATGTAGGGGTACAGGAAGGAGATGGCCGCCGCCGAACCACGCGACACCACTATGCCCACCGCCGACGTCTCCGGCACGCCCGAAGAGTCTGCCTGCAAACCATAGTCTAAAAACACAGCAAGATGTTCGTTTTTCCTGTTAGTCCAATGGTTTTTATTCTATGGGCTGGTTTCCCAGATGCAGATTATGCCTTGTCCTTAATTAAAAAGCACTTTCAAAAAAGAGATTCTCCATCGTGTATGTTTTTTTTAGTCTAGGACTAGGTTTAATCTGTGTCTGGTTAAACCACAGCTTTTATTTTCAGATGCCTTTTGTAGGGCAATGGAGTCTACATTGCATGAGTATTAAATTAAATTATGAATATCCAATTAAAAAAGTGCACTATGCTAAAAATCTCTCCTCCATTTCCTGGTTGCTAAAAATTAAAATAGTTGACCTCGTTTCAGTTTATATGGCAAAACAAGTCAGTAATACTGTAGAAAAACTGAAATGAAAAGATGTAATAGAAATAGAGCTCATGGAACAGACATACCTTCTTAGACTTGCTTTATGTGAGAAGGACAGCTCTATAACTCACATTTCTATGTGAATTTTAGTAGTGTCAACAAAACCGTCTCGTGTGACCGTCGTCAGCTTACTGTACGCTTCCCAGGTGAAACATTTCACACAGACTGTACATTACGACAACATTTTGTGATATTTATGTACGTTTTTTTGGTGTTCGCTCACGCAAATGTATTTTTGGTCGGCACGGCGAAGTTCTGTAGCCTGCACCCCTTTAGCCGGTGATTGGTAAACAGCACCACTCCTAATAAGAGTGGGGGAAAATGTATAGTTTGTTGTCGAGCAACAAGATAATTATATTTTTCATGCATATTTCTTCACTTGAGAAATACTTCGCCAAAACATCTTAGTTATATGTAAAATTGCGCGACTAAGACCTCCTCGGCCAAAAAAAAAGTTTATCTTCGATTCATACAGACTATTTTGAGGAAGTGTTTCTGGCTATGTTGTTGCTACAGTGGCTCAAAAAGGACAAACAACACTAACATTTCTCTTTGTTTTGACCAGCCAGGCTATGTCAAATTCAATCAATCAAATGTATTTTATAAAAGCTCTTTTTACACCAGCAGTTGTTCACGAAGTACCCGGCTAACTACCAAAACAGGAGACCAGAGAGAGAGAGAGAGAGAGAGAGAGAGAAGAGAGGAAGACAACACAACAACACAACTCACAGTAGCATCTCTCCAGAAGACCAGAGAGAGAGAGAGAGAGAGAGAACAAGAGAAGAGAGGAAGACAAGAACACAACAACACAACAACACAACAACACAACTCACAGTAGCATCTCTCCAGCGCCACTCCAGCTGTGATGCCGTAGACGATGGTGAAACAGACAATGTGACGACGGTAGTTCTCTATGAAACGTTTGAAGTGCTGGATCTTCTGCTGGACGGCGTTCCTGCCGGAGCGATCCTTCTTGGGTTTCACGTACACTTTAGGACTCTGGAGGCCGGATCTGGGAGGAGGATAAGAGGTAGTTAGACAGATTAATACATACACTTTAGGACTCTGGAGGCCCGATCTGGGAGGAGGATAAGAGGTAGTTAGACGGAGATTAACATTAGGATTCAGATCAACTTTATTGTCCCAACATAATTCATTAAACAAACTATTAAAGAAGGTTCAGGTCGGCAGTATAATTCACTTCAATGGCATTTATTGCTGAACGTGTTCCAACAGCAAACGTCTTTATCACAGCACTGTTGGAACACTTTTTTTAAACCTTGATTTTACACGGAAGTCAAAAGACCTCTTTCTCAAGAAAGACCTGAAAAATTTGGCCAATTTAATTTGCAACTGTATACTATAAAAACAAAAACATCTCACAACAAGGCAACAGTAAACATGTCATCCCCCAACAAATAATGCAGCATCCTCGTCCCCCCTCCCTCCTCCCCCTCCTCCTCCTCTGGGCCAATTGAGATATTGTGTGACTAACAAACGTCCTTTTATTACCATAGCTCCCGCCTTGGGCCAATTGGTGTCGTTTTGTATAATGACGGATCTTTATGGCAAGGCGCATCATTCACCCGAGTTTCGTCAAAATCGTCCCAGTGCTGTCTGAAATATGGTGTGTGATTTGTATTAGTCCCTCTCACTCAGATATCATGTGAACCTGGTATAATTCAGATATCATTTGAACCTGGTATAATTCAGATATCATGTGAACCTGGTATAATTCAGATATCATGTGAACCTGGTATAATTCAGATATCATATGAACCTGGTATAAGTCAGATATCATGTGAACCTGGTATAAGTCAGATATCATGTGAATCTGGTATAATTCAGATATCATGTGAACCTGGTATAATTCAGATATCATGTGAACCTGGTATAAGTCAGATATCATATGAACCTGGTATAAGTCAGATATCATGTGAACCTGGTATAATTCAGATATCATGTGAACCTGGTATAATTCAGATATCATGTGAACCTGGTATAATTCAGATATCATGTGAACCTGGAATAATTCAGATATCATGTGAACCTGGTATAATTCAGATATCATGTGAACCTGGTATAATTCAGATATCATGTGAACCTGGTATAATTCAGATATCATGTGAACCTGGTATAATCCAGATATCATATGAACGTGGTATAAGTCAGATATCATGTGAACCTGGTATAATTCAGATATCATGTGAACCTGGTATAATTCAGATATCATGTGAACCTGGTATAATTCAGATATCATATGAACCTGGTATAAGTCAGATATCATGTGAACCTGGTATAATTCAGATATCATATGAACCTGGTATAATTCAGATATCATGTGAACCTGGTATAAGTCAGATATCATGTGAACCTGGTATAATTCAGATATCATGTGAACCTGGTATAAGTCAGATATCATATGAACCTGGTATAATTCAGATATCATGTGAACCTGGTATAATTCAGATATCATATGAACCTGGTATAATTCAGATATCATGTGAACCTGGTATAAGTCAGATATCATGTGAACCTGGTATAATTCAGATATCATATGAACCTGGTATAATTCAGATATCATGTGAACCTGGTATAATTCAGATATCATATGAACCTGGTATAATTCAGATATCATGTGAACCTGGTATAATTCAGATATCATATGAACCTGGTATAATTCAGATATCATGTGAACCTGGTATAAGTCATATCATGTGAACCTGGTATAATTCAGATATCATGTGAACCTGGTATAAGTCAGATATCATATGAACCTGGTATAAGTCAGATATCATGTGAACCTGGTATAATTCAGATATCATGTGAACCTGGTATAATTCAGATATCATGTGAACCTGGTATAATTCAGATATCATGTGAACCTGGTATAAGTCAGATATCATATGAACCTGGTATAATTCAGATATCATGTGAACCTGGTATAATTCAGATATCATATGAACCTGGTATAATTCAGATATCATGTGAACCTGGTATAATTCAGATATCATGTGAACCTGGTATAAGTCAGATATCATGTGAACCTGGTATAATTCAGATATCATGTGAATCTGGTATAATTCAGATATCATATGAACCTGGTATAATTCAGATATCATGTGAACCTGGTATAATTCAGATATCATGTGAACCTGGTATAAGTCAGATATCATATGAACCTGGTATAATTCAGATATCATGTGAACCTGGTATAATTCAGATATCATATGAACCTGGTATAAGTCAGATATCATATGAACCTGGTATAATTCAGATATCATGTGAACCTGGTATAATTCAGATATCATGTGAACCTGGTATAAGTCAGATATCATATGAACCTGGTATAAGTCAGATATCATGTGAATCTGGTATAATTCAGATATCATATGAACCTGGTATAATTCAGATATCATGTGAACCTGGTATAAGTCAGATATCATGTGAACCTGGTATACTTCAGATATCATGTGAACCTGGTATAAGTCAGATATCATGTGAACCTGGTATAAGTCAGATATCATATGAACGTGGTATAAGTCAGATATCATGTGAACCTGGTATAAGTCAGATATCATATGAACGTGGTATAAGTCAGATATCATGTGAACCTGGTATAAGTCAGATATCATGTGAACCTGGTATAAGTCAGATATCATATGAACGTGGTATAATTCAGATATCATGTGAACCTGGTATAAGTCAGATATCATGTGAACCTGGTATAAGTCAGATATCATGTGAACGTGGTATAAATCAGATATCATATGAACCTGGTATAATTCAGATATCATATGAACCTGGTATAATTCAGATATCATATGAACCTGGTATAAGTCAGATATCATGTGAACCTGGTATAAGTCAGATATCATATGAACGTGGTATAAGTCAGATATCATGTGAACCTGGTATAAGTCAGATATCATGTGAACCTGGTATAAGTCAGATATCATATGAACGTGGTATAAGTCAGATATCATGTGAACCTGGTATAATTCAGATATCATATGAACGTGGTATAATTCAGATATCATATGAACGTGGTATAATTCAGATATCATGTGAACGTGGTATAATTCAGATATCATATGAACGTGGTATAATTCAGATATCATGTGAACCTGGTATAATTCAGATATCATGTGAACCTGGTAAAATTCAGATATCATATAAACCTGGTATGATTCAGATATCATATGAACCTGGTATAAGTCAGATATCATGTGAACCTGGTATAATTCAGATATCATGTGAACCTGGTATAAGTCAGATATCATGTGAACCTGGTATAATTCAGATATCATGTGAACCTGGTATAAGTCAGATATCATGTGAACCTGGTATGATTCAGATATCATATGAACGTGGTATAATTCAGATATCATATGAACGTGGTATAATTCAGATATCATGTGAACCTGGTATAATTCAGATATCATGTGAACCTGGTATAATTCAGATATCATGTGAACCTGGTATAAGTCAGATATCATGTGAACCTGGTATAAGTCAGATATCATGTGAACCTGGTATAAGTCAGATATCATGTGAACGTGGTATAATTCAGATATCATATGAACCTGGTATAATTCAGATATCATGTGAATCTGGTATAATTCAGATATCATATGAACCTGGTATAATTCAGATATCATGTGAACCTGGTATAAGTCAGATATCATATGAACCTGGTATAAGTCAGATATCATGTGAACCTGGTATAATTCAGATATCATATGAACGTGGTATAATTCAGATATCATATGAACGTGGTATAATTCAGATATCATATGAACCTGGTATAAGTCAGATATCATATGAACCTGGTATAAGTCAGATATCATATGAACCTGGTATAATTCAGATATCATGTGAACCTGGTATAATTCAGATATCATATGAACCTGGTATAATTCAGATATCATGTGAACCTGGTATAAGTCAGATATCATGTGAACCTGGTATAATTCAGATATCATATGAACCTGGTATAATTCAGATATCATGTGAACCTGGTATAATTCAGATATCATATGAACCTGGTATAATTCAGATATCATGTGAACCTGGTATAATTCAGATATCATATGAACCTGGTATAATTCAGATATCATGTGAACCTGGTATAAGTCATATCATGTGAACCTGGTATAATTCAGATATCATGTGAACCTGGTATAAGTCAGATATCATATGAACCTGGTATAAGTCAGATATCATGTGAACCTGGTATAATTCAGATATCATGTGAACCTGGTATAATTCAGATATCATGTGAACCTGGTATAATTCAGATATCATGTGAACCTGGTATAAGTCAGATATCATATGAACCTGGTATAATTCAGATATCATGTGAACCTGGTATAATTCAGATATCATATGAACCTGGTATAATTCAGATATCATGTGAACCTGGTATAATTCAGATATCATGTGAACCTGGTATAAGTCAGATATCATGTGAACCTGGTATAATTCAGATATCATGTGAATCTGGTATAATTCAGATATCATATGAACCTGGTATAATTCAGATATCATGTGAACCTGGTATAATTCAGATATCATGTGAACCTGGTATAAGTCAGATATCATATGAACCTGGTATAATTCAGATATCATGTGAACCTGGTATAATTCAGATATCATATGAACCTGGTATAAGTCAGATATCATATGAACCTGGTATAATTCAGATATCATGTGAACCTGGTATAATTCAGATATCATGTGAACCTGGTATAAGTCAGATATCATATGAACCTGGTATAAGTCAGATATCATGTGAATCTGGTATAATTCAGATATCATATGAACCTGGTATAATTCAGATATCATGTGAACCTGGTATAAGTCAGATATCATGTGAACCTGGTATAATTCAGATATCATGTGAACCTGGTATAAGTCAGATATCATGTGAACCTGGTATAAGTCAGATATCATATGAACGTGGTATAAGTCAGATATCATGTGAACCTGGTATAAGTCAGATATCATATGAACGTGGTATAAGTCAGATATCATGTGAACCTGGTATAAGTCAGATATCATGTGAACCTGGTATAAGTCAGATATCATATGAACGTGGTATAATTCAGATATCATGTGAACCTGGTATAAGTCAGATATCATGTGAACCTGGTATAAGTCAGATATCATGTGAACGTGGTATAAATCAGATATCATATGAACCTGGTATAATTCAGATATCATATGAACCTGGTATAATTCAGATATCATATGAACCTGGTATAAGTCAGATATCATGTGAACCTGGTATAAGTCAGATATCATATGAACGTGGTATAAGTCAGATATCATGTGAACCTGGTATAAGTCAGATATCATGTGAACCTGGTATAAGTCAGATATCATATGAACGTGGTATAAGTCAGATATCATGTGAACCTGGTATAATTCAGATATCATATGAACGTGGTATAATTCAGATATCATATGAACGTGGTATAATTCAGATATCATGTGAACGTGGTATAATTCAGATATCATATGAACGTGGTATAATTCAGATATCATGTGAACCTGGTATAATTCAGATATCATGTGAACCTGGTAAAATTCAGATATCATATAAACCTGGTATGATTCAGATATCATATGAACCTGGTATAAGTCAGATATCATGTGAACCTGGTATAATTCAGATATCATGTGAACCTGGTATAAGTCAGATATCATGTGAACCTGGTATAATTCAGATATCATGTGAACCTGGTATAAGTCAGATATCATGTGAACCTGGTATGATTCAGATATCATATGAACGTGGTATAATTCAGATATCATATGAACGTGGTATAATTCAGATATCATGTGAACCTGGTATAATTCAGATATCATGTGAACCTGGTATAATTCAGATATCATGTGAACCTGGTATAAGTCAGATATCATGTGAACCTGGTATAAGTCAGATATCATGTGAACCTGGTATAAGTCAGATATCATGTGAACGTGGTATAATTCAGATATCATATGAACCTGGTATAATTCAGATATCATGTGAACCTGGTATAAGTCAGATATCATATGAACCTGGTATAAGTCAGATATCATGTGAACCTGGTATAATTCAGATATCATATGAACGTGGTATAATTCAGATATCATATGAACGTGGTATAATTCAGATATCATATGAACCTGGTATAAGTCAGATATCATATGAACCTGGTATAAGTCAGATATCATATGAACGTGGTATAAGTCAGATATCATATGAACGTGGTATAAGTCAGATATCATATGAACGTGGTATAAGTCAGATATCATATGAACGTGGTATAAGTCAGATATCATATGAACGTGGTATAATTCATGGCAAAATGTGTGGAATTGCAGGACATTAGCTGTAAAAAATAAAATAAAAACTGCAACAACAACAAAAAATAAGTTCTGTAAATCAAAAGTATTTGTTTACCTTTTGTTAATAAAATACTTTTTCTGCTAACAGATCCCTCTGTACTGTATTCAATGTATAGTTGTGACTCCACGGTGCTGAGTTCACGTGAGGTCACGTGAGTTCATGTGTAACGGCTTTCCTCCTCTTCGTCTGAGGAGGAGTAAGGATCGGACCAAAACGCAGCGTGCTAAGTGTCCATATTGATTTATTCAAAAAAACAACTGAACACTGGAACAAAAATAATAAACGAGAAATCTACAAAAACCGAAACAGTACCGTGTGGCCCAAACACTCACACGGAAACAAACACCCACAAACCAACAGTGAAACCCAGGCTACCTAAGTATGATTCTCAATCAGAGACAACTAACGACACCTGCCTCTGATTGAGGACCATACTAGGCCGAACACAGAAACCTAAACATAGAAAAACAAACATAGACTGCCCACCCCAACTCACGCCCTGACCAATACTAAAAACCAAGAATAAAATAACAGAACTACGGTCAGAACGTGACATAATGTAGCAGCCTAAATGTATACTTTGTGTTTCTAGATCAACCGAAAGGTAAATTAATCTACAATGCTTGTTGATTTTTTTTTTCTCTCTCTCCCGAAGAGAGAGAATATTCCCCCACAGTAAATACTAAGTACTCTACCGCACGGTAAAACCATCATAATCCCTATATTTGAAGAGCTCAAACCTCAAGTGTTGTGTTATCTGCTAATGGAGGTAAGTAGAGGCAGGTGGCATCACTCTAGATACCAGACATACTGTCATCCACACAAGCAACCAAAGTCTCTTACACAACCTGAGGTAACCGTGGTAACCCCAAATTACTGCTATCACTCACACTTCCCTGAAGTAGAACTTATTTTTTATTTAAATTTTTTTTTTAACCTTTATATCCCCAAGTTTTTAGTCTCATTGTTAATGTTAATATCTTTTATAAGATATAAAGACTATAAGGTCTATAAGACCTGGACGAAAAAGCAGCAGACAACATGTCAAACATTTACAATATAAAACACTACAGTATAAAACACTACAGTATAAAACACTACAATATGAAACAGAGTCCCAGCTCTGTACGGCCCTTAGGCCCCATCAAGAAGATACAGTCACGTGAGTGAAGGAGATACTTGTCATTAAGTCAACTGAAAACGTAGGTACTACAGTAAAAAGAAAACATTGATTTAATCTCCGAAGAGCTAAGGAAGGACAGAGGAGCTAAGGAAGGACAGAGAAGCTAAGGAAGGACAGAGGAGCTAAGGAAGGATAGAAGAGCTAAGGAAGGACAGAGGAGCTAAGGAAGGACAGAAGAGCTAAGGAAGGACAGAGGAGCTAAGGAAGGACAGAAGAGCTAAGGAAGGACAGAGGAGCTAAGGAAGGATAGAAGAGCTAAGGAAGGACAGAGTGAAGGAGATTCTTGTCATTAAGTCAACTGAAAACGTAGGTACTACAGTAAAAATAAAACATTGATTTAATCTCCGAAGAGCTAAGGAAGGACAGAGGAGCTAAGGAAGGACAGAGGAGCTAAGGAAGGACAGGAGAGCTAAGGAAGGACAGAGGAGCTAAGGAAGGATAGAAGAGCTAAGGAAGGATAGAAGAGCTAAGGAAGGACTGAAGAGCTAAGGGGAATTGGCTCCTCTTTGGTTGCCATCTAACCAATGAGACCGCCCAGCTCATTCAAGGATCACGACTTATCAAATACAACATGGAGAAGAAGTCTTCTTAGTGATGGACAAATGCAAAATATATATGTATATATATTCTAAGGAAGGACAGAGGAGCTAAGGAAGGACAGAAGAGCTAAGGAAGGCCAGTAGACGTAATCAGCATACATAATTAGCATACATAATTAGCATACATATAGATGATATCACCATAATGACTTTCCTAGTTAAATAAATAAAAAATAAATTACTACGTAGAGAATAGGGTGTAATTTAGCACATATCAATCACCACTATTGGTGTTGGCCAGCGATGACTTCATTACTCAGACATAAGAAGTCATGAGGAAATGTTCACCTTGAAACACACGTACCAAGAAGTCTGACATCGCTATGATGTCATCTGCGCCACGGAACAGAGACGTTATAAGATACACCAAGACCACTAACGGCACGGACACTATAGCACGTTGTCAGACTAGTGAAATGAACTCTCGTCTGTCACCCGACCACGAGGATGTCAGAGGACAGGCGTCTAGAGGTTAGAAGGGTTGTCCTTGTGTTCGCTGTTGTATTGTACTGTACTGTACTGTTGTAATGAACTCTTGCCAGGTCATCTTCACAAAATAGGTTTTTGAAAACCGTACATTTTAATCCCAAAGCCGCTAAAAGTACAAAAATCATTCAAATCCAGACGTAAAATATTCACACAAAAAAACAAACCTAATATCGGCCAGTCAACTCTCAGTCCTTTAGTAAGTTCACCATTCTGCGGTTCTCACTGTTAAACATCGCGCAGTGTTCAACACAACGCTCTTTATGTCCCACAATTCCCACAAGAATCACACACACACACAGATGAACGGATGCACCCTCTGTCCTCTAAGTTACCTTTTCCCTTGTCGTCTACGAAGCTCTTGTCCGTCTTTCCCCAGGCTGCTGGAGAACTGCGTGTCCCCTTCTAAGGGCGAGCTAGGACAGAGAGGACATGACCATTTTAAATAAGGACCACTAGACTACCAAGCCCAGTGTTTATAAACTGACGGTTATCATACCTGCAGACAAGGAGTGAAGTAATTGAGTCACAAAATATAATAACAGGTTACTTGGAAAAAGCAATCATCCTGTCATCAAGAAATCATTAGCATGTGCACGACCCTGATGAGAGCCTGACAATCAACATGTTGGTCAAACGGTATCCTATCTGTAATACCTCCCTGGTGTTATCTTATCCGTTCCTCTCTGGGGTAATATCTCCCTGGTGTTATCTTACCCGTTCCTCTCTGGGGTAATACCTCCCTGGTGTTATCTTACCCGTTCCTCTCTGGGGTAATACCTCCCTGGTGTTATCTTATCCGTTCCTCTCTGGGGTAATACCTCCCTGGTGTTATCTTATCCGTTCCTCTCTGGGGTAATAACTCCCTGGTGTTATCTTATCCGTTCCTCTCTGGGGTAATACCTCCCTGGTGTTATCTTACCCGTTCCTCTCTGGGGTAATACCTCCCTGGTGTTATCTTACCCGTTCCTCTCTGGGGTAATACCTCCCTGGTGTTATCTTACCCGTTCCTCTCTGGGGTAATACCTCCCTGGTGTTATCTTACCCGTTCCTCTCTGGGGTAATACCTCCCTGGTGTTATCTTACCCGTTCCTCTCTGGGGTAATACCTCCCTGGTGTTATCTTACCCGTTCCTCTCTGGGGTAATACCTCCCTGGTGTTATCTTATCCGTTCCTCTCTGGGGTAATACCTCCCTGGTGTTATCTTACCCGTTCCTCTCTGGGGTAATACCTCCCTGGTGTTATCTTATCCGTTCCTCTCTGGGGTAATACCTCCCTGGTGTTATCTTATCCGTTCCTCTCTGGGGTAATACCTCCCTGGTGTTATCTTATCCGTTCCTCTCTGGGGTAATATCTCCCTGGTGTTATCTTATCCGTTCCTCTCTGGGGTAATATCTCCCTGGTGTTATCTTATCCGTTCCTCTCTGGGGTAATACCTCCCTGGTGTTATCTTATCCGTTCCTCTCTGGGGTAAGAACTCCCTGGTGTTATTATCTTACATTTTCCTCTCTGGGGTGATGAAAGATACACGTTGGTTTCGACTCAGTCTGTTTCCTCCCTCCTTCTCCATCCCTAGATATACAGAGGATTATGGGTAAGTGCTGAGACAAGGACAGAGGAGGCCTTTGGTCCTGTCCTGCTCAGTTGGTAAGAGTGGATCTAGCAATGCCAAGATGGTGGGTTCAATTCCCACAAGAATCACATGTATAGATGAATGGTGTTATCTTATCTCTGTCCTCTAAAACTCTCTGGATTAAAGCGATCTGCTAAGTTGCATATACTATATTATTGTATAGTCACCTTTAATGTTGAGCTTGGCAAATTTCAGCTCCTTCTCGTGGTCCCGGAGCAAGAAGTGGAAGTCCTCCCAGGTGATCTGTTCCTTGTCGTTGAAGCCCGCGGCCTGTAGCATGGCTTGGATAGCCTCCTCAGCCTGGCCTTTAGACAGAAGGCTGCTGGAGATCTCTATGAATGACCTGCAGAACAGAGGGAGACAGGGTAGCCTAGTGGTTAGAGTGTTGGACTAGTAACCGGAAGGCTGCAAGTTCAAACCCCCGAGCTGACAAGGTCGTTCTGCCCCTGAACAGGCAGTTAACCCGCTGTGCCTAGACCAGTTAACCCACTAGGACGGAGTTAGGAACCTGTCGCACGGTGCTTAGTTCTTCATGTTGGGTTTGTGTGTGCAGCCAACGGCCTGGGATGTGGACGTACTGTACATCTACAGAGGACCACTGCTGAGTGTGTAATGTACCTTCAAAAGCCAGGCTTTTTTTTTTTTAGGATGACCGGCTGAAACGATGAAGAAAGGACCGCTTACCGAAGTAGTCCGGAAAATTCCTCTTTCGATAAGAAACCGTCTCCGTCAACGTCGTGCATTGAGAACATCAGTTTGGATTTTTCCTCTGGTGAACCTACGACAAAATACCAATTCAAATACGTATTAATGTATTCATGTATTCACAAATTAATGTATTCGCATATTCATCTATTCATGTATTAATTCATATTCAAATGCTGTGAATATGCATCCACGTCCTATACCTTTCATGAAAATGACGATGACATCGAGGAACTCCTGGAAGGAGAGGTATCCGTTTCCGTCCTTGTCGGCCAGCGTGAACATGGAGTCGACAAAGAGCGAGTCCGGTTTGAGTCCCAGAGCGTCGGCAAACTCAGTTCCTGTCAGCTCAGTCTGCAGGGCTTCCCGGGTCTTCCTACAGGACGCACCACTCAGGTCTCTGACTCCAGCCCTCTCTATCTCCAGGACCTATAGAGGACGGGGATCTGTTTTAACTCTGGGTTGAAGTCAATACGTATGCTTAGCCTGGTGTCATTGGGATTGTTAATGGTGGTCACATTGAATGGCTCAGTGAGTTAGAGAATGGCGTTAACAATGCTATGGGTACAGAAGGTCTGTGTCTATCCGTACTGCGCACAGAAGGTCTGTGTCTATCCGTACTGCGCACCAGGGTGGTACACAAGGTCTGTGTCTATCCGTACTGCGCACCAGGGTGGTACAGAAGGTCTGTGTCTATCTGTACTGCGCACCAGGGTGGTACAGAAGGTCTATGTCTATCTGTACTGGGTACAGAAGGTCTGTGTCTATCTGTACTGCGCACCAGGGTGGTACAGAAGGTCTGTGTCTATCTGTACTGCGCACCAGGGTGGTACAGAAGGTCTGTGTCTATCCGTACTGCGCACCAGGGTGGTACAGAAGGTCTGTGTCTATCCGTACTGTGCACCAGGGGGTACAGAAGGTCTGTGTCTATCTGTACTGCGCACCAGGGTGGTACAGAAGGTCTGTGTCTATCTGTACTGCGCACCAGGGTGGTACAGAAGGTCTGTGTCTATCCGTACTGCGCACCAGGGTGGTACCGAAGGTCTGTGTCTATCTGTACTGCGCACCAGGGTGGTACAGAAGGTCTGTGTCTATCCGTACTGCGCACCAGGGGGTACAGAAGGTCTGTGTCTATCTGTACTGCGCACCAGGGGGTACAGAAGGTCTGTGTCTATCCGTACTGCGCACCAGGGTGGTACCGAAGGTCTGTGTCTATCTGTACTGCGCACCAGGGTGGTACATAAGGTCTGTGTCTATCCGTACTGCGCACCAGGGGGTACAGAAGGTCTGTGTCTATCCGTACTGCGCACAGACGGTCTGTGTCTATCCGTACTGCGCACAAGGGTGGTACAGAAGGTCTGTGTCTATCCGTACTGCGCACAGAAGGTCTGTGTCTATCCGTACTGCGCACCAGGGTGGTACAGACGGTCTGTGTCTATATGTACTGCACACCAGGGTGGTACAGAAGGTCTGTGTCTATCTGTACTGGGTACAGAAGGTCTCTGTCTATCTGTACTGCGCACCAGGGTGGTACAGAAGGTCTGTGTCTATCTGTACTGCGCACCAGGGTGGTACAGAAGGTCTGTGTCTATCCGTACTGCGCACCAGGGGGTACAGAAGGTCTGTGTCTATCCGTACTGCGCACCAGGGTGGTACAGAAGGTCTGTGTCTATCTGTACTGCGCACCAGGGTGGTACAGAAGGTCTGTGTCTATCCATACTGCGCACCAGGGGGTACAGAAGGTCTGTGTCTATCTGTACTGGGTACAGAAGGTCTGTGTCTATCTGTACTGCGCACCAGGGTGGTACAGAAGATCTGTGTCTATCTGTACTGCGCACCAGGGTGGTACAGAAGGTCTGTGTCTATCCGTACTGCGCACCAGGGTGGTACAGAAGGTCTGTGTCTATCTGTACTGCGCACCAGGGTGGTACAGAAGGTCTGTGTCTATCCGTACTGCGCACCAGGGTGGTACCGAAGGTCTGTGTCTATCTGTACTGCGCACCAGGGTGGTACAGAAGGTCTGTGTCTATCCGTACTGCGCACCAGGGGGTACAGAAGGTCTGTGTCTATCTGTACTGGGTACAGAAGGTCTGTGTCTATCTGTACTGCGCACCAGGGTGGTACAGAAGGTCTGTGTCTATCTGTACTGCGCACCAGGGTGATACAGAAGGTCTGTGTCTATCTGTACTGCGCACCAGGGTGGTACAGAAGGTCTGTGTCTATCTGTACTGCGCACCAGGGTGGTACAGAAGGTCTGTGTCTATCCGTACTGCGCACCAGGGGGTACAGAAGGTCTATGTCTATCCGTACTGCGCACCAGGGGGTACAGAAGGTCTGTGTCTATCCGTACTGCGCACCAGGGGGTACAGAAGGTCTGTGTCTATCCGTACTGCGCACCAGGGTGGTACAGAAGGTCTGTGTCTATCCGTACTGCGCACCAGGGTGGTACAGGTCTGTGTCTATCCGTACTGAGCACCAGGGGGTACAGAAGGTCTGTGTCTATCCGTACTGCAAACCAGGGGGTACAGAAGGTCTGTGTCTATCTGTACTGAGCACCAGGGTTGTTGACAGTTCTGTAAGTGGCACAGGATAAAAGCGTCTCCTAAATCACCAAATTACAGTAAAGTGTCTCCTAAATCACCATATTACAGTAAAACGTCTCCTAAATCACCATATTACAGTACCTTGGCAAAGGCACTCCTGATGAAGGTCTCAACTATCTGAGTCCTCTGGTCTCTGGTCACTGCCTCTCTCAGTAGCTCCTTCTCTGTCATGTCCCTCACCGCCAGCTCCTGTCCACCGTCTGTCACCTCAGAGCGAAGATACCGGACAAACTCTCCACGCTGGCCCTCGTCCTCAAAGTACAGCACCTGGAGACAGACCACAACAAACAGAGTTTAAACACATACATACACACTCTCTCCCTCTCTGTCTCCCTCTCTGTCTCCCTCCCTCCCTCTCCCTCCCTCTCTCCCTCTCTCTCTCTCTCTCTTTCCACCCCCCTATCTCTCTCTCTCTCTCCCTCCCTCTCCCTCTCTCTCTCTCTCTCTCTTTCCACCCCCTATCTCTCTTTCTCTCTCTCCCTCCCTCTTCCTCTCCCTCTCTCTCCCTCTTTCCACCCCCTATCTCTCTCTCTCTCATTCTCTCTACCTCCCTCCCTCTCCCTCTCTCTCTCTCTCTCTTTCCACCCCCTATCTCTCTCTCTCTCTCTCTCTTTCCACCCCCCTATCTCTCTCTCTATCCCATGCTCTTTCTTATTTGTCCCCTGTTAATCACTCACCAGGTCATACTCTTTGGGTACTTTCATCAGCAGAGCCCTGCAGTAATAGTCACTGGACAGCAGGACGTCCAGGTGGGTCTGGGAACCAAGGCTGAGTGACCGTTGAGCGGGTCCAGACTGGTCAAACACCTGCAGTCTCCTCTTATCATCCACCAACAGATTGACTGGACGTAAGGGCTTCTTAGGGCCCTGCCACTCACAGGCTGGAGAGAGAAGAGGAAAGATGCAGAGAAGAGATGTAGAAGAGAGACGGAGAAGAGAGACGAACCACAGCAGAGAAGGAGAGGAGAAATGGAGAGGAGAGAATGAGAGGAGAGACAGAGAGGAGAGATGGAGAGGAGAGACGGAGAGGAGAGAGAGGAGAGACAGAGAGGAGAGACGGAGAGGAGAGACGGAGAGGAGAGACGGAGAGGAGAGACGGAGAGACAGAGAGGAGAGACGGAGAGAAGAGACGGAGAGGAGAGATGGGGAGGAGACGGAGAGGAGAGACAGAGAGGAGAGACGGAGAGAAGAGACGGAGAGAAGAGACGGAGAGGAGAGGCGGAGAGGAGAGACAGAGAGGAGAGACGGAGAGGAGAGACAGAGAGGAGAGACGGAGACAAGAAAGAGAGGAGAGATGGAGAGGAGAGACAGAGAGGAGAGACGGAGAGGAGAGACAGAGAGGAGAGACGGAGAGGAGAGACAGAGAGGAGAGACAGAGAGGAGAGATGGAGAGGAGAGACGGAGAGGAGAGAGAGGAGAGACAGAGAGGAGAGACAGAGAGGAGAGACGGAGAGGAGAGACGGAGAGGAGAGACGGAGAGACAGAGAGGAGAGACGGAGAGAAGAGACGGAGAGGAGAGATGGGGAGGAGACGGAGAGGAGAGACAGAGAGGAGAGACGGAGAGAAGAGACGGAGAGAAGAGACGGAGAGGAGAGGCAGAGAGGAGAGACAGAGAGGAGAGACGGAGAGGAGAGACAGAGAGGAGAGACGGAGACAAGAAAGAGAGGAGAGATGGAGAGGAGAGACAGAGAGGAGAGACGGAGAGGAGAGACAGAGAGGAGAGACGGAGAGGAGAGACAGAGAGGAGAGACAGAGAGGAGAGACAGAGAGATGGAGAGTAGACACATCACAGGGTACCTAACTTGACACAACACACAGTACCTAACCTGACACATCACACAGTACCTAACCTGACACATCACACAGTACCTAACCTGACACATCACACGGTACCTAACACATCACACAGTACCTAACCTGACACATCACACGGTACCTAACACATCACACAGTACCTAACCTGACACATCACACGGTACCTAACACATCACACAGTACCTAACCTGACACATCACACAGTACCTAACCTGACACATCACACAGTACCTAACCTGACACATCACACAGTACCTAACCTGACACATCACACAGTACCTAACCTGACACATCACACAGTACCTAACACATCACACAGTACCTAACCTGACACATCACACGGTACCTAACCTGACACATCACACAGTACCTAACCTGACACATCACACGGTACCTAACACATCACACAGTACCTAACCTGACACATCACACAGTACCTAACCTGACACATCACACAGTACCTAACCTGACACATCACACAGTACCTAACCTGACACATCACACAGCACCTAACCTGATACATCACACAGTACCTAACCTGACACATCACACAGTACCTAACCTGACACATCACACAGTACCTGACACATCACACAGTACCTAACACATCACACAGTACCTGACACATCACACAGTACCTAACACATCACACAGTACCTAACCTGACACATCACACAGTACCTGACACATCACACAGTACCTAACCTGACACATCACACAGTACCTGACACATCACACAGTACCTAACACATCACACAGTACCTGACACATCACACAGTACCTAACACATCACACAGTACCTAACCTGACACATCACACAGTACCTGACACATCACACAGTACCTAACCTGACACATCACACAGTACCTAACCTGACACATCACACAGTACCTAACCTGACACATCACACAGTACCTGACACATCACACAGTACCTAACCTGACACATCACACGGTACCTAACACATCACACAGTACCTAACCTAACACATCACACAGTACCTAACCTGACACATCACACAGTACCTAACCTAACACATCACACAGTACCTAACCTGACACATCACACAGTACCTAACCTGACACATCACACAGTACCTAACCTGACACATCACACAGTACCTAACCTGACACATCACACAGTACCTAACCTGACACATCACACAGTACCTAACCTGATACATCACACAGTACCTAACCTGACACATCACACAGTACCTAACCTGACACATCACACAGTACCTGACACATCACACAGTACCTAACCTGACACATCACACAGTACCTAACCTGACACATCACACAGTACCTGACACATCACACAGTACCTAACCTGACACATCACACAGTACCTAACCTGACACATCACCCAGTACCTAACCTGACACATCACACAGTACCTGACACATCACACAGTACCTAACCTGACACATCACACAGTACCTGACACATCACACAGTACCTAACCTGACACATCACACAGTACCTAACCTGACACATCACACAGTACCTGACACATCACACAGTACCTAACCTGACACATCACACAGTACCTGACACATCACACAGTACCTAACCTGACACATCACACAGTACCTAACCTGACACATCACACAGTACCTGACACATCACACAGTACCTAACCTGACACATCACACAGTACCTGACACATCACACAGTACCTAACCTGACACATCAAACAGTACCTGACACATCACACAGTACCTAACCTGACACATCACACAGTACCTAACCTGACACATCACACAGTACCTGACACATCACACAGTACCTAACCTGACACATCACACAGTACCTGACACATCACACAGTACCTAACCTGACACATCACACAGTACCTAACCTGACACATCACACAGTACCTGACACATCACACAGTACCTAACCTGACACATCACACAGTGCCTAACCTGACACATCACACAGTACCTAACCTGACACATCACACAGTACCTAACCTGACACATCACACAGTACCTAACCTGACACATCACACAGTACCTGACACATCACACAGTACCTAACCTGACACATCACACAGTACCTAACCTGACACATCACACAGTACCTAACCTGACATATCACACAGTACCTAACCTGATACATCACACAGTACCTAACACATCACACAGTACCTAACCTGACACATCACACAGTACCTAACCTGATACATCACACAGTACCTAACACATCACACAGTACCTAACCTGATACATCACACAGTACCTAACACATCACACAGTACCTAACCTGATACATCACACAGTACCTAACACATCACACAGTACCTAACCTGACATATCACACAGTACCTAACCTGACACATCACACAGTACCTGACACATCACACAGTACCTAACCTGACACATCACACAGTACCTGACACATCACACAGTACCTAACCTGACACATCACACAGTACCTGACACATCACACAGTACCACAGAAACACGATCACCTGATACACACCTGTGATTCCAGCAGCGGGTTCCTTTGTTGTGTCGTTAGCTCCTCCTCTCTTCTGGAACTTCTTAAACTTGGACTTTCTGAAGTAGGCCACCACGAGAGCCATGAGGAAGCTCACTGGCAGGGGAACAATGTAGTCAACAGAGAATCACTCAGGGAAGTTCACCACGGCTATGGTCAAAATTATTGTGTATCAAAATCTGCTATTTTAAAATGTTTTACTTGCTATTGTTTTCCCCTGTCCAAAAAATGTGACATTTGGTTGTTTTACCTACTTTAAATAAATGAACTGATCGCAAGTCACTCTGGATAAGACTAATGACCTCATGTAAAATGTGGATTCTGATTGGTTAACATCGGATACCGACCAACGGGAAAGAGGAACAGGCAGATGACTAGGATGCCGAAGCCAGCTTTACTCCCGGCGTCAAAGTAGTTGAGCTTGGTGGCGTTGGTGCAGGGGTGGAGCTCAGAGGTCGTGACCTGAGAGGGCTGGGGACAAGGGTCACCTGGGACAGACAGACAGACAGACAGACAGACAGACAGACAGACAGACAGACAGGCAGGCAGACAGGCAGACAGACAGACAGACAGACAGACAGACAGACAGACAGACAGACACAAGGAGATTTGTTACTGTACCAGCAGCAACTACAGGCAACATTTTAGAGCTACAGGGAACACTATGGTTTCATTGCTTATTTGTATTGGCAATACCACAAAGATTATAAATTTAAAGAGGACATGATCTTTACCATCCTTCCAGAAGAAGACTCTTTTCTGTATGTCCTCAGCCTCCGCGCCGGTGACCGCTGTAATGACGTCATGAAAGGTTGTGTTGCGAATGGCCTGCAGCTCTTCAGCTGTGAACAGACTTGAGGAACAACCAGAAGGAGTTGTCAGATCGACTGGAACCGTTATGATACAACGTCACCCAAAACAGTGAATCAAAGCTGATCATAACAGACTTGTTAACTAGTCTTGTGTTGCCTCAGTTCAAAGTCGAGTTCAACACCAGGCTATTGTTTTATTTCATTCGTGGCTTACGTTCTCACAGGTATCCATCCAAGCTTCCCGAGCGAAACGCGAGAAAGCCAGGAAATCGAGGTTCAACTAACGGTAACAGTTTCATACGATTACCGTATGAAGTTCGTATTGGACGTTGTTCCTACCCGTTCTGTGTGTTCTCGAACCAGAAGCGGTCTCCATTCCTGATGCGGTTAAACTGGTCCAGTATGATAGTGGAGAAGACCTGACCAGGACCGTCCACAGACTCTAGGAGACCTCCAGGAAACAGCTCCAGTTTAGAAATGTCCCCATGATACAGGTCTGCAAGGTCCCTGAATAGCTATAGATCCAGTAAGGTAGAGACAGAATAGAGAGGGCAGGTTATTCACTGCATCACAGCAATAGGAGAAGTTCATCCTGATTCTGTCCATGTGTTAGTTTAATCCCCTCCCTGTGGCTCTGACTGATCTCAGACCAGTGGTTTAATCCCCTCCCTGTGGCTCTGACTGATCTCAGACCAGTAGTTGAATCCCCTCCCTGTGGCTCTGACTGATCTCAGACCAGTAGTTTAATCCCCTCCCTGTGGCTCTGACTGATCTCAGACCAGTAGTTTAATCCCCTCCCTGTGACTCTGACTGATCTCAGACCAGTGGTTTAATCCCCTCCCTGTGGCTCTGACTGATCTCAGACCAGTAGTTTAATCCCCTCCCTGTGGCTCTGACTGATCTCAGACCAGTAGTTTAATCCCCTCCCTGTGGCTCTGACTGATCTCAGACCAGTAGTTTAATCCCCTCCCTGTGGCTCTGACTGATCTCAGACCAGTAGTTTAATCCCCTCCCTGTGGCTCTGACTGATCTCAGACCAGTAGTTTAATCCCCTCCCTGTGACTCTGACTGATCTCAGACCAGTAGTTTAATCCCCTCCCTGTGGCTCTGACTGATCTCAGAACAGTAGTTTAATCCCCTCCCTGTGGCTCTGACTGATCTCAGACCAGTAGTTTAATCCCCTCCCTGTGGCTCTGACTGATCTCAGACCAGTAGTTTAATCCCCTCCCTGTGGCTCTGACTGATCTCAGACCAGTAGTTTAATCCCCTCCCTGTGGCTCTGACTGATCTCAGACCAGTAGTTGTAATCCCCTCCCTGTGGCTCTGACTGATCTCAGACCAGTGGTTTAATCCCCTCCCTGTGGCTCTGACTGATCTCAGACCAGTAGTTTAATCCCCTCCCTGTGGCTCTGGCTGATCTCAGACCAGTAGTTTAATCCCCTCCCTGTGGCTCTGACTGATCTCAGACCAGTAGTTTAATCCCCTCCCTGTGGCTCTGACTGATCTCAGACCAGTAGTTTAATCCCCTCCCTGTGGCTCTGACTGATCTCAGACCAGTAGTTTAATCCCCTCCCTGTGGCTCTGACTGATCTCAGACCAGTAGTTTAATCCCCTCCCTGTGGCTCTGACTGATCTCAGACCAGTAGTTTAATCCCCTCCCTGTGGCTCTGACTGATCTCAGACCAGTAGTTTAATCCCCTCCCTGTGGCTCTGACTGATCTCAGACCAGTAGTTTTAATCCCCTCCCTGTGGCTCTGACTGATCTCAGACCAGTAGTTTAATCCCCTCCCTGTGGCTCTGACTGATCTCAGACCAGTAGTTTTAATCCCCTCCCTGTGGCTCTGACTGATCTCAGACCAGTAGTTTAATCCCCTCCCTGTGGCTCTGACTGATCTCAGACCAGTAGTTTAATCCCCTCCCTGTGGCTCTGACTGATCTCAGACCAGTAGTTTTAATCCCCTCCCTGTGGCTCTGACTGATCTCAGACCAGTAGTTTAATCCCCTCCCTGTGGCTCTGACTGATCTCAGACCAGTAGTTTAATTAACAGCACATACTGTATGGACTTACGTATAAACACGTTAATAACCCATACAGAAAACATTCATGAGCATTGCGTAATAAGTTCTGATAGTACCTGTGGGTTGGTGGTGTTGAGCTGAGGGTTTACGTCTCCCCACCTCTCCACAGGGACCAGGCCCAGCCCCTCTCTGACCTGGTTGTAGCTGGGCAGGCCAAAGTCTCGGCCTCTCTGCACCGTCAGAGCCACCAAGTCCGACCGCGAGAAACGCAGAGGCCCGTACATATAATCTAGTGGGGAGAAGGCCCACCAATATACATCAATATTTATTACTTTTATTACTTTTATTTTATTTATTATAAGGTCTACTACACCTGTTGTATTCAGCATTTCACTGTGAGGTCTACTACACCTGTTGTATTCAGCATTTCACTGTAAGGTCTACTACACCTGTTGTATTCAGCATTTCACTGTAAGGTCTACTACACCTGTTGTATTCAGCATTTCACTGTGAGGTCTACTACACCTGTTGTATTCAGCATTTCACTGTGAGGTCTACTACACCTGTTGTATTCAGCATTTCACTGTGAGGTCTACTACACCTGTTGTATTCAGCATTTCACTGTGAGGTCTACTACACCTGTTGTATTCAGCATTTCACTGTGAGGTCTACTACACCTGTTGTATTCAGCATTTCACTGTGAGGTCTACTACACCTGTTGTATTCAGCATTTCACTGTGAGGTCTACTACACCTGTTGTATTCAGCATTTCACTGTAAGGTCTACTACACCTGTTGTATTCAGCATTTCACTGTGAGGTCTACTACACCTGTTGTATTCAGCATTTCACTGTAAGGTCTACTACACCTGTTGTATTCAGCATTTCACTGTGAGGTCTACTACACCTGTTGTATTCAGCATTTCACTGTGAGGTCTACTACACCTGTTGTATTCAGCATTTCACTGTGAGGTCTACTACACCTGTTGTATTCAGCATTTCACTGTAAGGTCTACTACACCTGTTGTATTCAGCATTTCACTGTGAGGTCTACTACACCTGTTGTATTCAGCATTTCACTGTAAGGTCTACTACACCTGTTGTATTCAGCATTTCACTGTGAGGTCTACTACACCTGTTGTATTCAGCATTTCACTGTGAGGTCTACTACACCTGTTGTATTCAGCATTTCACTGTGAGGTCTACTACACCTGTTGTATTCAGCATTTCACTGTAAGGTCTACTACACCTGTTGTATTCAGCATTTCACTGTAAGGTCTACTACACCTGTTGTATTCAGCATTTCACTGTGAGGTCTACTACACCTGTTGTATTCAGCATTTCACTGTAAGGTCTACTACACCTGTTGTATTCAGCATTTCACTGTGAGGTCTACTACACCTGTTGTATTCAGCATTTCACTGTAAGGTCTACTACACCTGTTGTATTCAGCATTTCACTGTAAGGTCTACTACACCTGTTGTATTCAGCATTTCACTGTAAGGTCTACTACACCTGTTGTATTCAGCATTTCACTGTAAGGTCTACTACACCTGTTGTATTCAGCATTTCACTGTAAGGTCTACTACACCTGTTGTATTCAGCATTTCACTGTAAGGTCTACTACACCTGTTGTATTCAGCATTTCACTGTAAGGTCTACTACACCTGTTGTATTCAGCATTTCACTGTAAGGTCTACTACACCTGTTGTATTCAGCATTTCACTGTGAGGTCTACTACACCTGTTGTATTCAGCATTTCACTGTAAGGTCTACTACACCTGTTGTATTCAGCATTTCACTGTAAGGTCTACTACACCTGTTGTATTCAGCATTTCACTGTGAGGTCTACAACACCTGTTGTATTCAGCATTTCACTGTAAGGTCTACTACACCTGTTGTATTCAGCATTTCACTGTAAGGTCTACTACACCTGTTGTATTCAGCATTTCACTGTGAGGTCTACTACACCTGTTCTATTCAGTATTTCACTGTAAGGTCTACTACACCTGTTTTATTCAGCATTTCACTGTAAGGTCTACTACACTTGTTTTATTCAGCGCATGTGACAAATAACAATTTGATTTGATTCACTCAACTATAACAGCTGTAGCTATGACAACTGAAACTTCACAAGGTTTCTTCATACGGTACCGAAGCATGAAGACAGAGACAACTCCTCTCTACTTCTGACCATGTAAAGCCACGTGCCAGTACAAGGCCTTAAAAATACCATTTAAAACTGAAAGTAATCGTAAACCTCTTAAGTCTTCCACGATGACGTTGTCCTCTCGCTCTGCGATCTGCGAGGTCATGCCCATAATCAGACGGTCTATATCCTGTCCGGACTTCAGGTTGGGGTTCTACAACAGACAACTGTCTCAACACCGGTACATATAAAGTAGGTAGCAGATACCGCCTGGTCCCAGATCAGTGGTGCATCAAATTCAAAATGGCCGTATGAGTCGGACAGACAACTAACACGTATCTGGGACCAGGCTACAATAAATAACACAACATTTTTTTTTAAACAATTTGACAGAGATGTGTTTTTCGTACATAATTGGATCAATAGGTTTACCTGCCGGTTCCAGAAGCTGTTACACAGGCGAAGGGCTGGCGATGTGCTCCCATCAACGTTGACAACCTTCTGAAAGTGGCAAGTTCTGTCCCTGTGGCCAAGAGCAGGAAGTAGGAAAAAGTCACGGTGACACACATGACATGCAAGCAGCTGTTAATAATATATGAATGTTGACACAAACGCAGCATTAAAGGAGGGTCTGTTGTTTCTTAGAACAAAACTACACCACAAACCCAAGAGAACATGTGTAGCCTAGAGATACTAACTCTGCTACAAATATTGAGTTTTTTAACCTTTATTTTAACGAGGCAAGTCAGTTAAGAAACAAATTCTTATTTACAACGACGGCCTCCCCAGGGAGAGACTGGGCCAATGGTGCGCCGCCCTATGGGACTGCCAATCATGGCAGGTTAAGATACAGCCTAGAATCGAACCAGGGTCTGTAGTGACGCCTCTAGCACTGAGATGGAGTGCCTTAGACCGCTGCGCCACTCGGGAGCCCTATTGGAGTAGCCTGAAGAAATCTGATGTGTTTTATTTAACCTTTATTTAACTAGGCAAGTCAGTTAAAGAACAAATTCTTATTTATAATGACGGCCTACCGGGGAACAGTGGGGTTAAACTGCCTTGTTTCGGGGGAGCAGAACGACAGATTTGAACCTTGTCAACTCGGGGATTCAATCTAGCAACCCTTTTCCATTACAGGTCCAACAATCTAACCGGCTACCTGCCGCCCCAAAGTGTTTTTATAGGCTGGTGTAACCAGCCTGATCACCTGATAGTTCACCTTTCTGTTTCCCTGATGATCACCTGATAGTTCACCTTTCTGTTTCCCTGATGATCACCTGATAGTTCACCTTTCTGTTTCCCTGATGATCACCTGATAGTTCACCTTTCTGTTTCCCTGATGATCACCTGATAGTTCACCTTTCTGTTTCCCTGATGATCACCTGATAGTTCACCTTTCTGTTTCCCTGATGATCACCTGATAGTTCACCTTTCTGTTTCCCTGATGATCACCTGATAGTTCACCTTTCTGTTTCCCTGATGATCACCTGATAGTTCACCTTTCTGTTTCCCTGATGATCACCTGATAGTTCACCTTTCTGTTTCCCTGAAGTTAAACTGAAAGGTGAACGCAGCTGTCAGGCTGGTTTTTACCAGGCTAGTGTGGATTCCGAATCTATCGGAGGAGCGTAATCTATTCTCCAGCCGGCGGGAAGCTAGGCCACAGTACCTCATGAAGACACCAGGGGGAGCCATCGTAGAGGCAAAACGAATGGCAGCTGCCTGAAACTCAGGTGAGATCCCTGGATCCACAAACTTCTGGTAGCCTGCGGGAGACAAGGCAGACAATGACACCAGCGTATAATAATACTGTAGACCTACTATAGTATAGAAGAGAGGACGTATAGAGCATTTCTGTCCCAGGTAAGGTATGTCCACAGGTAAAGGAAGGATCGTCTAACGTTGTGAAATAACAACACAGGGAAAGAAACACCTCTAACGTCCATATGATTTATTAACAGAAAACAAAGGAACATAATGTGACCTCTGACCTTAGTATTCTGGCTGACTGTGGAGCACCTGGCCTTTACACGCTGGCCTCTACAGGCTCTGAGGTGTGCGTGTGTGTGTGTGTGTGTGTGTGTGTGTGTGTGTGTGTGTGTGTGTGTGTGTGTGTGTGTGTGTGTGTGTGTGTGTGTGTGTGTGTGTGTGTGTGTGTGTGTGTGTGTGTGTGTGTGTGTGTGTGTGTGCGTGCGTGCGTGCGTGCGTGCGTGCGTGCGTGCGTGCGTGCGTGCGTGCGTGCGTGCGTGCGTGCGTGCGTGCGTGCGTGCGTGCGTGCGTGCGTGTGTGTGTGTGTGTGTGGAGAACCTGGCTATGTGTGTTTCTCTGATGACGCAGAGAACAACTCACCTAACCACTGATTACCAGCGCATGACCTTGCTTCAGTCGTTCCTCTTCCCTCCTCTCTCATCCACGCAGTCCCTCTCTCTCTCTCTCTCTCTCTCTCTCTCCCTCTCTCTGTCCCACACACTCTCTCTTTCCCTCTCTCTGTCCCACAAACTCTTTCTCCATCTCTCTGTCCCCCCTCTCTCTCTCTCTCTCCTTCTCTCTCTCTCTGTTCCTCTCTCCCTCTCTCTGTCCCACACACTCTCTCTTTCCCTCTCTCTGTCCCACAAACTCTTTCTCCCTCTCTCTGTCCCCCCCTCCCCCTCTCTCTGTCTGTCCCCCTTCCTCTCTCTCTCTCCCTCTCTCTGTCCCCCCCCTCTCCCTCCCTCTTTCTTACTTACCCAGGTATGGAGACATTGTCTTTTCCCCCAGGAATCCAGGCAGCCATTCATAGAATGCAATATTCTGTAAAATGCCAAAACAAAAATCAGAGAGTCTATTTAAGTCCTGACTTACTTCTCTGTGAATTTATTGCCAGTGTACCATACACTTTCATTGCTTGTCAAAACAGAGGATAATAACCTTGGTAGTTGCCCCAGGGAGGGGGGGGAGGGGGGGGGGTTGTGAGAGGTGACGCAGACACCTAACTCTCAACTAATACCATTTCATCCAAAAAACCCACAACCACCTGGCATTGATGTAACTAACGACTCTCTTTTCTGGTCATGTGACCTGCCGTATTACAGTGTAAAATGACCACAGCGTGTTGGTTGGATTACAGCAGACTTTTCCTGGTACCTGGAACGTGGCGACCACGGTCTTCCTGGCGCTTTGAAACAGGTCTTCGTCAGACCACGACGGGTGTTTCTCACGCAGCCGGGAGGCGATGTAATTGTGGTAGCGAAACCACACGATCCCCTCGGCCATGGTGAACACATTCTCGTTGCCCCAGCCGTTACCCAACTCTGGAGGATGGAAGAACAAATATTACATACATATGAATAATAATACAGTATATTGACTGTATAGCAGGGGGTTGGGTTAATCCCCAGTATGTCTACTTGCACATTCATCTTCTGCACGTCTATCACTCCAGTGTTTAATTGCTAAATTGTAATTACTTCGCCACCATGGCCTATTTATTGCCTTACCTCCCTTATCTTACCTCATTTACACACACTGTATATAGACTTATTTTTTTTTACTGTATTATTGACTGTATGTTTTGTTTTATTCCATATGTAACTCTGTGTCGTTGTTTGTGTCGCACTGCTTTGCTTTATCTTGGCCAGGTCGCAGTTGTAAATGAGAACTTGTTCTCAACTGGCCTCCCTGCTTAAATAAAGGTGAAATAAAATAAATAAATAAAATAAAATAAACAGAAAATCAGTCAATTGACTGAAGGGAAATGAAGTAACCCTCATCCTGGTATTTGGGTTAATAAGCAGTGATAACTGTCCTGAAACGAAAGTATTTTCAGTATTTCTTTACAGTTCTGAACAAGGCAGTTAAACCCACTGTTCCTAGGCCGTCATTAAAAATAAGAATTTGTTCTTAACTGACTTGCCTGGTTAAATAAAAAGATTACAATTTAAAATATTCTCTAAATGTGCTAATGTCTATATCCTCGTGCTGAAATCTTTATATCCATTACGAAATACATGCAGATATTTTTGGTGCTTCCTTGTTTTCATTCTTCGGGCATTAGTGAGGTGTCTAGCCAGACCAGGCTGGCATTATCAAGCTTTACTTTGTAAGTCCGTTGTCATTCACCACTAAATCCTCAGAGAATAATGCACAGCTTTTTAAATTCCAATGTTTTGTATAGCTGATTTTTGTCAAAGGTGTGGTTCTTATGTGAGACGGACAGTGATGCAGGAGTCACCAGGGCAGCTATTGTAGATCTCAAAACTGGAAGAAGAAGATGAAGAAAAAGAAGACGAAGAAGAAGACAACGACGAAAACAACAACAAGCAGCCTCTCTCACCATAGAGTCCCTCAGGTCCATGTTGACCAGTGGAGGGATCAGCGGCGCTCCACATGAGGTTACTGCCCCCCCCCCTCTTGGGCATGTTCCACTGCTCCCCGGAGGCTAGGAGACCTCCAGAGAAACTCCTCAGGGCGTCAGACCAGGAACTAGACGGGCCGTAGATAGAGCTGCCGTCCAGCCACGCTGTCACCAGGTTCACCTACAGTACATAGCATGACATAACGTGACATGACCTAACGTAACATCGCCTTTTTTTTAAAGACAGAAAATATTATTTTATTGTCATATACCCCAGATAGGTGCAGTGAAATGTAACATAACATGACATGACATAACATGACCTGATATAACATGACATGACACAACATAGCAGGACATGACATAACATGACATAACATGACCTGATATGACATGACACAACATAACAGGACATGACATAACATGAAATAACATAATATGACATAACATGACATAACATAACATGACATGACATAACATGACATAACAGGACATGACATAACATGACATAACAGGACATGACATAACATGATATAACAGGACATGACATAACATGACATAACATGACATGACATAACATGACATGACACAACATAGCAGGACATGACATAACCTGACATAACATTACATGACATAACATGACATAACATGACACAACATAGCAGAACATGACATAATATGCCATAACATGATCTGATATAACATGACATAACATTGCATGACCTGATATAACATGACATAACATGGCATGACATAGGTCGTGGGTTCAACTCCCTCAGGGATCCCATACTCATTCTGAAATATGTACACGCTCATTCTACTGTAAGTCGTTATTACCTGTGTGTGAGGGTTATTACCTGTGTGTGGGGGTTATTACCTGTGTGTGGTCGTTATTACCTGTGTGCAAGAGTTATTACCTATGTGCGGGGGTTATTACCTGTGTGTGAGGGTTATTACCTGTGCGTGAGGGTTATTACCTGTGTGCAAGCGTTATTACCTGTGTGCGGGGGTTATTACCTGTGTGTGGTCGTTATTACCTGTGTGTGAGGGTTATTTCCTGTGTGCAAGAGTTATTACCTGTGTGCAGGGGTTATTACCTGTGTGTGAGGGTTATTACCTGTGAGTGGTGGTCATTACCTGTGTGTGAGGGCTATTACCTGTGTGTGAGAGTTATTACCTGAGTGCGGGGATTATTACCTGAGTGCGGGGGTTATTACCTGTGTGTGGTCGGTATTACCTGTGTGTGAGGGTTATTACCTGTGTGCAAGAGTTATTACCTGTGTGCAGGGGTTATTACCTGTGTGTGAGGGTTATTACCTGTGTGTGAGAGTTATTACCTGAGTGCAAGAGTTATTACCTGTGTGCGGGGGTTATTACCTGTGTGTGGTCGTTATTACCTGTGTGTGAGGGTTATTACCTGTGTGCAAGAGTTATTACCTGTGTGCAGGAGTTATTACCTGTGTGTGAGGGTTATTACCTGAGTGTGGGGGTTATTACCTGAGTGTGGGGTTATTACCTGTGTGTGAGAGTCATTACCTGTGTGTGAGAGTTATTACCTGAGTGTGAGAGTTATTACCTGAGTGCGGGGGTTATTACCTGTGTGTGAGAGTTATTACCTGGGTGCGGGGGTTATTGGGGCTCTGGCTGGAGTGTTTTTCCCAGGGCCCCCTCTGGAATGGCAGTAGGACCCGGCCGGTACGGTTGGGGTCAAAGACTGGGTCTCCCTCTGGGACGGGGATGTGCATAAATTCCGGAGGACAGCCGGGAGGACGGGAGTCCTGGATCTCAAATACAACGTGGTACCCTGGACAGACAGAGGAGAAATAGTGTCATTTGGCAGGTCGCTGCTACTGTCAATCTATTCTAAAACATTTCCAATCCTTTTTGACTACGTTGCCAGGTGTTTACTGGTCACTCATTTTGTGACGATGAACAACCTCCAAGCATTTCATTTCACAACATAGACCCGAAACAATATCTCCTGAATGAGTCGGAAATGAATAATAAACATTCAGATTGATGTTCCCAGTGTCAATTTACCGAAGAATACAGAGAGTACAGTCTGGTTACGTGCAGAGGGTAGGCCCGAGGGGCCCCTGGCCGTCACATCGCTGACACTGCGCGGGTTGGGGAGCTGTGGCTCCTGGAGCGGCTGGAGGACCCCGTCAGAGTAGCGCGCGGGCAGGAGGCGGACCAAGGGGGAACCTGCACGCGCACAGAGGAGTTCCTCGTCATAAAGCAACAATTCTATAAACGCGTCGTATATCTTTAAATATGAATATTTACAATATTTAATATTGTAAGTTAGTGGTTAAGATTCTGTGATAAACTTACCAACAGCACCTCGACTGTGATAGGCTAAGTTGTTATACCAGCCGTCATATCGTTGGACTTCCCAGGGGACTTTGGCCTGAGAATCTGCACAGGTAAATGTATAGAATTTCACGGTCCTTTCAGAGTGATACTCAAAATGCCGGACTTGTATAATAGTTATCAAAGCTTATGCAGATTCCGTGGGTTTTACTAGTAGTACATAAATAACCTGAAATAAGTAACTGGTTACCAGGCTACTTACGTTGAACGATAAGAAAAAGCACTGCTAGCACTGTCCACATCTGTTGACGCAAATCCATTGATGCGAGAGATTCACCTCAGCACGTACAGACCCACTCGAAGACGGTCAAGAGTTGTCGAGGTGCAGCCCACTGGTGTGGAAAGTGCAAGGTAGGAACACATCGGGGAAAATTGTTTCAATAAATGTGATATTGGGGATGTACATAATTGCGACATAGCCAAATACGTTTCGTAATGCGTAAAAGCTATGTGATTAGCAGTGCTTTAATTACTGCTATAATTAAATTGTGTCTGACACGTATAGAGTAGTTGTACATTGGAAGGAAGAAACAACACTAAAGAAAGATTTTAGACATGAAATGTTAATTAAAAAATTGTTTAAACTGGAAAACTTACCCAATTTTGAGAATGAAATGTCATGCGTACTGAAGAGCCGGAGTTACGAAACATCCAGGTGAGCGAAAAGGTGCTCTGGAAGAACAGCCAACAGTGTGTCTAAGACCTAAGTTCTCATAATATACTGACTGACACATGCGTTTCCTTGTAGGAATGGTCGTTACCGGTTCACACACCTGTTTCCAAAATACCAATCAATGCAAGCCTAAAGATACACAAAAGAAGTGCCCGGTATAAAATAAGTCTCTCTCCTTTGTGGTACTACATTAGTTGTTCCATCTTTCTGTCCCTGTCTTGACCTGCTGGGCTACTTTTTTTGCACTTTCAGGTGAGCAATATCTTAATTAATACATTTTATATTATTTTAAGCATACTTATTATGCATGACATGACAATAGCATAGTGGTGGTTCAGAGGTAGATGTTAGATTTGTTTTGTTTGTGTGATTTGTTTGTTATGTGTTTGTTGCTTACAAACCTGCATGGTCTAATTTGAGATGGGTCTTTGGTCGGTGATAGTTTGCCAGAGAGGGTAAACTTGAGTGCAAGAGTATCCACTTACTTTACTCGTACTCTGTTTAGTTTGAATGTGCTCTTAGTCACAACAGAGTGGTTTCTTAAAGCACTTTGTATGAAACCCCCCCAAAAAAATTGGCGTACCAAATGAGAGTATGTTCAAGTAAAAATTATCTTGTCTTGATTCAGAAATAAAATACTTTCTTTAAGTGATATAATATATAGTATACATCCTGAGACCACAACAAAAAAAAATCAGCTTTTCATTTATCTGACTTTCATTTATCTTCATGTCCAGCCTTTATATTGAGCCTCACAATTAAGTGTTTTACCATGTTCTTTAAAAAGGACAACCAGGGCTACAAGTAGAACACAAAACTAGTGGACATAAACTGTTGCATTCATGAGTTTTATTGGCAAATGTCTACATAAAAATTAAAGGTCAACCAAAGCAAAAACTGGATAAAAAATAATTTATATGAATCCTGTAAATACAGAAATGGTTTGTTCAGTGGGAAATAAATATCCCAACTAGTCAGTGACTACTGTTTGTAGTTTGACGGCAACTGTGAGCTAATTACAGTATTATAGACACTATGTCCTGGGATTTCCTATGGTCTATGTAGAAGAACCCCTTACAGTATTATAGACACTATGACCTGGGATTTACTATGGTCTTCTATGTAGAAGAACCCCTTACAGTATTATAGACACTATGACCTGGGATTTCCTATAGTCTATGTAGAAGAACCCCTTACAGTATTATAGATACTATGTCCTGGGATTTCCTATGGTCTATGTAGAAGAACCCCTTACAGTATTATAGACACTATGACCTGGGATTTACTATGATCTATGTAGAAGAACCCCTTACAGTATTATAGACACTATGACCTGGGATTTCCTATGATCTTCTATGTGGAAGAACCTCTTACAGTATTATAGACACTATGTCCTGGGATTTCCTATGTAGAAGAACCCCTTACAGTATTATAGACACTATGTCCTGGGATTTCCTATGGTCTTCTATGTAGAAGAACCCCTTGCAGTATTATAGACACTATGTCCTGGGATTTCCTATGATCTATGTAGAAGAACCCCTTACAGTATTATAGACACTATGTCCTGGGATTTCCTATGATCTTCTATGTAGAAGAACCCCTTACAGTATTATAGACACTATGTCCTGGGATTTCCTATGGTCTTCTATGTAGAATAACCCTACAGTGTAATATACACAATATGACCTGGGGTTTCCTATTGTCTATGTAGAAGAACCTCTTACAGTATTATAGACACTATGTCCTGGGGTTTCCTATGATCTATGTAGAATAACCCCTTACAGTATTATAGACACTATGTCCTGGGATTTACTATGATCTTCTATGTAGAATAACCCCTTACAGTATTATAGACACTATGTCCTGGGGTTTCCTATGATCTATGTAGAAGAACCTCTTACCTTCTAACAACTCTTATGTAGCTTGCGAGTGTCCATTAGAGTCTCAGCTTTTCATAGATAGCTTTTAATAGTTTGTAGCTCAAACCATTTGGACTCTACAGACGTTTTTGTAAAAAGACCCAGCCCTGGGCCCCTTCAGGATGCTTTTTTGTGTACTAGGTCATCAAATTGTGTACCACGTCATCATATTCGTGTGATATGTTTCAAATTCAATTTGTTTGTTGTGCTTAAGATCCTGGGGCCTGTTGGACCAGTTGGTCCTAAGTGGGTCGTAACTCTAAATTCGATGTAAAATGTGCTCTATGCAGGACCTAAAACGTGTACCTGTTGCACCAGCTGGTCGTATTCCCTTCTATGAGCTACGTATGGAGTAGGCATAGGATGTTACATTGGGACAATCTTATTTCATGATATACAGAGAAAATAATAGCAATATATATTTTTTAGAAGGATGTGAGTCTCGTGTTCATATGTCACAACCTCCGAGGGCTTTTCGAGATGGCTATGCACGAGTCGACAGCTAAATAATACAATTGATTTATGCTACATTAAAGCATGCTAAATGTGTCTGATTAGATATCAAGTAAACAAATACACAGAAGGAAAGTTAGTGAAAGAAAATCACATTGATTAATTATCAGACAAGTCAAGGGCTTTTAGTCAGGATAATATAGCCTAGGCTACTATGTGAGTGAAGAGCAAAATAACCCACCTGTTAATCTAGGCTTTCGTGCTAGCAAAATGTTAGCAAAATGCTAACATGCTAACAAAATGTTAGCGAAATGCTAACATGCTAGCAAAATGTTAGCGAAATGCTAACTTGCTAGCAAAATGTTCTGATAACACCATTAGACGAGCAAACTAGACCAAAGATTATCATCATAAACACTCATCTCAGTTTGACTAACATTTTCCCAGCCTAATTGTAACCAAATGTCCAACTGGAGATTCCGGGAAACAAAAATCTGACATTGATTGATTTATCATGACGGATCCCCACGCCTAGCAACCATCAAATCTCATGAACGCATATTGTTTACGCCGGATTTAGCTACGACTAGTCTTATTTTTGGTTGGTGCAACAAGTTTAAATTCTGATCCCAAAGTAGGACGTATCTATACCCGACCTAGCATTTAAAACCAACTTTATTTTACCCCCAACTGGTGCAACTGGCCCCTGGAGTGCATCTGTAAGTTATTTTTTTATTAAGTTATTTTTTTATGAATAAATGTTTTTTGGGGGGGGGGGGATTATGTGACATTCCAATTCCCCAGTCTACATTATCCCCTACTATATAGTAATGAACTGATGGCTCAATGTATCGCCTATCTCTGGATCTTTAGCCAGTAAGTGAGACGCTCTTAACACTCTAACACTGTCTCTTCTGGTCAACGCTGTCTGCTCTCAGCCCCCGGAGATCCTGAGGAAAGATGACCTTCTACGATGACATTTACCCATTCTACCCCCTACCAAGAACCTCCTTTATCTTCAGCACCCACCTACTCACCATTATCCTGGTCTTCCTGGTCCTCACGGTCAGCTTCCTTCTTATTCTGCCAGGTATCAGAGGCAAGTCGGTGAGTAGCCCACCTATAATTTAGCCCAAACAACTACCTCTTTCCCTACTGAATTTATTTTATTTTATTTATTTATTTATTTATTTTGCTCCTTTGCACCCCATTATTTTTATTTCTACTTTGCACATTCTTCCACTGCAAATCTACCATTCCAGTGTTTTACTTGCTATATTGTATTTACTTCGCCACCATGGCCTTTTTTTTTGCCTTTACCTCCCTTATCTCACCTCATTTGCTCACATCGTACATAGACTTGTTTCTACTGTATTATCTATCGACTGTATGTTTGTTTTACTCCATGTGTAACTCTGTGTCGTTGTATGTGTCGAACTGCTTTGCGTTATCTTGGCCAGGTCAGAGTTGTAAATGAGAACTTGTTCTCAACTTGCCTATCTGGTTAGATAATTGTGAAATAAATAAAATAAAAATAATAAACAATATTAATGCCAACAGAAATGGAATCTTCAGACTCGATGGATCTTCACATTCCATTTATGTTGGCACAAATCTGACTCCGTATACCTACTGTAGCCTGTGATTAGATAATATAATTTTCTCAATGTAGATACATATTGACTTAAACTGATTATTTCCCCTTGGAATGTGATTAACATCAAATGGATTAATAAAAGAATAAAACATGTATTATAGCTGTCAGTCAGTGAAGGTAGGTACATGCTTCGTGACCTGACTTGTGTCCTCAAACCCTCTTTTCTAGAGACTGTTCTGGATGTTCAGAATCATCATCAGTTTCTTCATAGGTGTGGTAATCGTAGGTAAGTACTGTACCTAGCTGGACATTTGTATCAATTTCGCATCATCATCTTTTGCAACACTATACAAGAGTTTTGAACTCTCTACATATTTATAATTTATTTTTATACCACAGGATTGTAATGTAAAGAATTGTTGAATAGGCTACTCGATTCAGATTGGTCGAGAGGGTGTCAATTATTTCACAGTAAACTCACATCAAAACAAATGATGATCAACTGCTATAAAGTAGTTCATTGTATTGTTGTTGTTTTTAGTATGACACTCAATCTTAATCTCAATCTCAATCTTAATCTCAATCTCAATCTTAATCTCAATCTCAATCTCAATCTCAGCACTGAATTTCACCAGTGACTGGGCTGAGGCCCGAACCACCACCAACGCTACCTACAAGTCGTTCAGCAGTGAGGAGGTGAACGCTGAGGTGGGCCTGCATGTTGGACTGTACGGCATCAACATTACTTTAAGAGGTGAGCCCCGTAGACCCTAGGCGGTGAGTCCAATAGGCTAGGGGGGAAGCTAAACTGACCCTAAATGTACATTCAAATAAATATGACAAATTTATAGGCCTCCGCATCGCTGTGCGTACTACGTATAACTCCATATAGCTCCGCATTGACATGATTGGTTGGTAGGTGGGCGGGGGCGGTACTTCCTGTATAAATACACTCACTTCTTTGACAACTTCCTTCACAACAGCTCTGCTCTGCTCAGCAAGTATGAATGCCCCCGTAAATGCTGTGCCGCCAATGCAGACACCGGAATGACCATAAATCTACTAATACAGAGTACTTATACAGAGCATTCAGGAAGTATTCAGGAAGTATTCAGGAAGTATTCAGACTTTTTCCACGTTTTGTTACGTTATAGCTTTACTCAAAAAATTGATAAAAAAATAATAATCTTCATTAATTTACACACAATACCCCATAATGACAAAGACAAAAAAAATATATTTTTAATTTTAGCAAATATATAAAGAAAAATAATCAGAAATATCCCATTTAGTATTCAGACCCTTTACTCAGTACTTTGTTGAAGCACCTCTGGCAGCGATTAGAGCCTCGAGTCTTCTTGAGATGAACCGTCACTTGAAAACTAGCGAACCAAAGGAGACGTAATATATACGCTAGTGTTGAATGGAGCCAAAACCACTCCCTTTTTCCCCGGGATAAATAACAGCGAGAAACCGGTAAATTATAATAAAATATTATAATACATTATTTATATGAACATGACGTGCAAATGGAAACTGTTAAAATGATATATATGTGTGGATGTCTAAATCTGGATTCTATACGGCCTTCTCTCTGGTCACTCACTGCATGATCAACGCTCAGGGTGGAAACCGACAGCTCAGTATGTGGACCTATCATCTCATCATGGTGACTTTTATTATTTACTGTGACAGGTGGACCTACATTTCCTGCAGCATAGGCTATGCTACAGTAATATAAAAGAGATAATGCATGCTACAGTAATATAAAAGAGATAATGCATGCTACAGTAATATAAAAGAGATAATGCATGCTACAGTAATATAAAAGAGATAATGCATGCTACAGTAATATAAAAAGAGATAATGCATGCTACAGTAATATAAAAAGAGATAATGCATGCTACAGTAATATAAAAGAGATAATGCATGCTACAGTAATATAAAAAGAGATAATGCATGCTACAGTAATATAAAAGAGATAATGCATGCTACAGTAATATAAAAGAGATAATGCATGCTACAGTAATATAAAAGAGATAATGCATGCTACAGTAATATAAAAAGAGATAATGCATGCTACAGTAATATAAAAAGAGATAATGCGCTTTTCTAATTGACACATCTCCATCTGGATTTCATGGGGTCACCTCGTTTTTTAAAGATATTTTTTTAAATTGTAAGGATTATTTTGTTTTAAACACTCATATATCGTTGCTTTAAATCAGTACACAAGCGAGTGGTCTTTCTCTCTCTCCATCAATTCCATTCAAATTGTATCCAAAATAGATCATCCTGTTCTAGATTGATATACATAGTCCTATATATAGATGTCCTAGCCTATTTCTTTCAGGTAATACATTCAATGCAGGTTTAGTCTTATATTTGGCTAATGAATGATGGCCTATGTTTAATAAGCTTCTAACTGATAGCCTCTGTCTCTTGCGTAATACCCAAGCACCTGTGCTCCGCTGGCCTCTCCTTAGATAACGCTCCTTAGCTCTTGGAGTCCCATGCAGGAAAAGATAGACTAGAAAGAATAGCTTGCTTTTTTTGTTATTTTTTTGTTACCAGTGACAGACAGGTTGTGACAGACAGGTTGTGACAGACAGGTTACCAGTGACAGACAGGTTGTGACAGACAGGTTGCCTCCCACCAGGTTACCAGTGACAGACAGGTTGTGACAGACAGGTTACCAGTGACAGACAGGTTGTGACAGACATGTTACCAGTGACAGACAGGTTACCAGTGCTGTAGCTCTCGGTCTGGGATTGTGACACATAACTTGTCATGTGTATTATAAGTGCATGGATTATAACAGCCCATTGTCCTCTATGGTCTCTATCCTTCCAGGGAATCCTGTGAATCAACTGAACGAGACCATCAACTACAACGAGATGTTTGAGTGGAGAGACACCATCGACGAGGAGTACGAGGATGCCCTAGAGAGAGGTCTACCTAACCCCATACTCTATATCGCTGAGAAGTTTACCCTCAACAACCCCTGTGGTCTCATCTACCAGTATAGATACTCTGGGCGCTACGCCTCGGCCACTCTCTGGTAAGCTGACTAGATCTAAACACCTGTAGTGGATATTTCACCACCAGATATGAAGGTTAATGTTAAGCATCAAGTCAAATTAAATCAAATGTGATTTGTCGCATGCACCGAAATACAACAGGTACCTGTAGTGGATATTTCACAGTGAAATGTTCATTTACAAGCCCTTATTAACTCTATTTTCTTAAAACTGCATTGTTGGTTAAGGAAATATTTACTAAATAAACTAAAGTAAAAAATACACAAAAAAAACAACACAATAAAATAACAATAACGAGGCTATATACAGGGTATTACAGTACAGAGTCAATGTGGAGGCTATATACAGGGTATTACGGTACAGAGTCAATGTGGAGGCTATATACAGGGTATTACGGTACAGAGTCAATGTGGAGGCTATATACAGGGTATTACGGTACAGAGTCAATGTGGAGGCTATATACAGGGTATTACGGTACAGAGTCAATGTGGAGGCTATATACAGGGTATTACGGTACAGAGTCAATGTGGAGGCTATATACAGGGTATTACTGTATAGAGTCAATGTGGAGGCTATATACAGGGTATTACGGTACAGAGTCAATGTGGAGGCTATATACAGGGTATTACGGTACAGAGTCAATGTGGAGGCTATATACAGGGTGTTACGGTACAGAGTCAATGTGGAGGCTATATACAGGGGGTACCGGTACAGAGTCAATGTGGAGGCTATATACAGGGTGTTACGGTACAGAGTCAATGTGGAGGCTATATACAGGGTGTTACGGTACAGAGTCATTGTGGAGGCTAAATACAGGGGGTACCGGGACCTAGTCAATGTGGAGGCTATATACAGGGGGTACCGGGACCGAGTCAATGTGCGAGGGTACAGGTTAGGTTTTATTAATATATACTAAAATGCCTACATATTCTACCTGAGGTCTTATGGCTGGGGGTACAAGCTGTTAAGGAGGCTTTTGGACCTAGACTTGGCGCTCCGGTACCGCTTCCCGTGCGGTAGCAGAGAGAACCATCTATGACTTGTGTGACTGGTCTTTGACAATTTGTTGCGTCTTCCTCTGACACTGCCTAGTACAGTGCCTTGCGAAAGTATTCGGCCCTCTTGAACTTTGCGACCTTTTGCCACATTTCAGGCTTCAAACATAAAGATATAAAACTGTATTTTTTTGTGAAGAATCAACAACAAGTGGGACACAATCATGAAGTGGAACGACATTTATTGGATATTTCAAACTTTTTTAACAAATCAAAAACTGAAAAATTGGGCGTGCAAAATTATTCAGCCCCCTTAAGTTAATACTTTGTAGCGCCACCTTTTGCTGCGATTACAGCTGTAAGTCGCTTGGGGTATGTCTCTATCAGTTTTGCACATCGAGAGACTGAAATTTTTTCCCATTCCTCCTTGCAAAACAGCTCGAGCTCAGTGAGGTTGGATGGAGAGCATTTGTGAACAGCAGTTTTCAGTTCTTTCCACAGATTCTCGATTGGATTCAGGTCTGGACTTTGACTTGGCCATTCTAACACCTGAATATGTTTATTTTTGAACCATTCCATTGAAGATTTTGCTTTATGTTTTGGATCATTGTCTTGTTGGAAGACAAATCTCCGTCCCAGTCTCAGGTCTTTTGCAGACTCCATCAGGTTTTCTTCCAGAATGGTCCTGTATTTGGCTCCATCCATCTTCCCATCAATTTTAACCATCTTCCATGTCCCTGCTGAAGAAAAGCAGGCCCAAACCATGATGCTGCCACCACCATGTTTGGCAGTGGGGATGGTGTGTTCAGCTGTGTTGCTTTTACGCCAAGCATAACGTTTTGCATTGTTGCAGGTGGCTTGTGGCAACCTTTAAACAACACTTTTTATGGATATCTTTAAGAAATGGCTTTCTTGCCACTCTTCCATAAAGGCCAGATTTGTGCAATATACGACTGATTGTTGTCCTATGGACAGAGTCTCCCACCTCAGCTGTAGATCTCTGCAGTTCATCCAGAGTGATCATGGGCCTCTTGGCTGCATCTCTGATCAGTCTTCTCCTTGTATGAGCTGAAAGTTTAGAGGGACGGCCAGGTCTTGGTAGATTTGCAGTGGTCTGATACTCCTTCCATTTCAATATTATCGCTTGCACAGTGCTCCTTGGGATGTTTAAAGCTTGGGAAATCTTTTTGTATCCAAATCCGGCTTTAAACTTCTTCACAACAGTATCTCGGACCTGCCTGGTGTGTTCCTTGTTCTTCATGATGCTCTCTGCGCTTTTAACGGACCTCTGAGACTATCACAGTGCAGGTGCATTTATACGGAGACTTGATTACACACAGGTGGATTGTATTTATCATCATTAGTCATTTAGGTCAACATTGGATCATTCAGAGATCCTCACTGAACTTCTGGAGAGAGTTTGCTGCACTGAAAGTAAAGGGGCTGAATAATTTTGCACGCCCAATTTTTCAGTTTTTGATTTGTTAAAAAAGTTTGAAATATCCAATAAATGTCGTTCCACTTCATGATTGTGTCCCACTTGTTGTTGATTCTTCACAAAAAAATACAGTTTTATATCTTTATGTTTGAAGCCTGAAATGTGGCAAAAGGTCGCAAAGTTCAAGGGGGCCGAATACTTTCGCAAGGCACTGTATATAGGTCCTGGATGGCAGGGAGCTTGGCCCCAGTGATGTACTGGGGCCGTTCGCACTACCCTCTGTAGCACCTTATGGTCAGATGCCGAGCAGTTGCCATACCAGGCGGTGATGCAACCTGTCAGGATGCTCTCGATGGTGCAGCTGTGGATATTTTTGAGGATCTGAGGGACCTGTGCCAAATTTTTTCAGTCTCCTGAGGGGGAAAAGGCATGGTCGGGCCCTCTTCACAACTGTCTTGGTGTGTTTGGACAATGATAGTTTGTTGATGATGTGGACACCAAGGAACTTAAAACTCTCGACCCGCTCCACTACAGCCCCGTCGACGTGAATGGGGACGTGTTCGGCCCTCCTTTTACTATAGTCCACAATCAGCTCCTTTGTCTTGCTCACATTGAGGGAGAGGTTGTTGTCCTGCTCATCATTGTCGGTGATCAGACCTACCACTGTTGTGTCGTCAGCAAACTTAATGATGGTGTTGGAGTCGTGCTTGGCCACGCAGTCATGGGTGAACAGGGATTAAAGGAGGGGACTAAAGCATGCACCCATGAGGTGCCCCGTTTTGAGGATCAGTGTGGCAGATGTGTTGTTGCCTACCTTTACCACCTGGGGGCGGCCCGTCAGGAAGTCCAGGATCTAGTTGCAGAGGGACGTGTTTAGTCCCAGGGTCCATAGCTTATTGATGAGCTTTGAGGGCACTATGGTGTTGACCGCTGAGCTGTAGTCAATGAACAGCATTCTCACATAGGTGTTTATTTTGTCCAGGTGGGAAAGGGCAGTGTGGAGTGAGATAGAGATTGCATCATCTGTGGATCTGTTGGGGCGGTATGCGAATTGGAGTGGGTCTACGGTTTCCGGGATGATGGTGTGGATGTGAGCCATGACCAGCCTTTCAAAGCACTTAATGGCTACTGATGTGAGTGCTATGGGGCGGTAATCATTTAGGCAGGTTACCTTCGTTTTCTTGGGCACAAGGACAATGGTGGTCTGCTTGAAACATGTAGGTATTACAGACTCGTTCAGGGAGAGGTTGAAAATGTCAGTGAAGACACTTGCCAGTCAGTCTGTGCATACTCTGAGTACACATCCTGGTAATCTGTCTGGCCCCGTGGCCTTGTGAATTTTGACCTGTTTAAAGGTCTTTCTCACATCGGCTACGGAGAGCGTGATCACAGTCTTCCGAAACAGCTGGATCTCTCAAAAGCATGCTTCAGTGTAGCTTGCCTTGAAGCGAGCATGAAAGACATTCTGCCCGTCTGGTAGGCTGCGTCACTGAGCAGCTTGCGGCTGGGTTTCCCTTTGTAGTTCGTAATAGTGTGCAAGCCCTGTCACATCCAATGAGCGTCAGAGCAGATGTAGTAGGATTCAATCTTAGTCCTGTATTGACACTTTGCCTGTTTGATGGATCGTCTGAGGGAATAGCAGGAGTTCTTATAAGCGTCCAGATTAGTGTCCCGCTCCTTAAAAGCGACAGATATAGCCTTTAGCTCGGTGCGGATGTTACCTGTAATCCATGGCTTCTGGTTGGGATATGTACGTACGGTCATTGTTGGGATGACATCGTCAATGCAGTTATTGATGAAGCCGGTGACTGAGGTGGTGGACTCCTCAATGCCATTGGATGAATCCCGGAACATATTCCAGTCTGTGCTAGCAACACAGTCTTGTAGTGTAGTATCTGCGTCATTTGACCATTTCCATATTGAGCGAGTCACTGGTACTTCCTGCTTTAGTTTTTGCTTGTAAGCAGGAGTCAGGAGGATATAATTATAGTCAGATTTGCCAAAAGGAGAATGAGCAAGAGCTTTGTGTGGTCTCTGTGTGTGGAAGTAAAGGTGGTCTAGAGTTTTTTTCCCCCTCTGGTTGCACATATGACATGCTGGTAAAAATTAGGTAAAATGGATTTAAGTTTGTCTACATTAAAGTCCCCGGCCACTAGGAGCGCTGCTTCTAGATTCTTGTTTGCTTATTGCCCTATACAGCTCGTTGAGTGGCCTTATACAGCTGGTTGAGTGGCCTTATACAGCTCGTTGAGTGGCCTTATACAGCTCGTTGAGTGGCCTTATACAGCTCGTTGAGTGGCCTTATACAGCTCGTTGAGTGGCCTTATACAGCTGGGTGAGTGGCCTTATACAGCTCGTTGAGTGGCCTTATACTGCTCGTTGAGTGCGGTCTTAGTGCCATCATCGGTGGTAAATAGACAGCCACGAAAAATATAGATGAAAACTCTCTTGGTAGACAGTGTGATCTACAGCTTATCATGAGGTACTCTACCTCAGGCAAGCAATACCTCGAGAATTATTTAATATTAGACATCCCACACCAGCTGTTATTGACAAATTGACACCCACCACAGCCCCTCGTCTTACCAGATGTAGCTGTTCTGTCCTTGCCGAGCGACGGTGGCAGAAACATGATGTACAAAATAAGTTACAAACAAGAAACGAGAAAAAAAATTGCACAATTGTTTTAGGAGCCCGTAAAAAGGCAGCCACCCCCTCTGCCGCCATTATGGGAATCATAGGGATGGAGATCAAAGTTATGATGTTTAGATGTTCAGGGTTCATGTTTTGAGGGGGGTGAGGGTAGGGTAAGGTTTAAGTTAGGTGTTCAGGGTTCATGTTTTGAGGGGGTGAGGGTAGGGTAAGGTTTAAGTTAGGTGTTCAGGGTTCATGTTTTGAGGGGGTGAGGGTAGGGTAAGGTTTAAGTTAGGTGTTCAGGGTTCATGTTTTGAGGGGGTGAGGGTAGGGTAAGGTTTAAGTTAGGTGTTCAGGGTTCATGTTTTGAGGGGGTGAGGGTAGGGTAAGGTTTAAGTTAGGTGTTCAGGGTTCATGTTCTGAGGGGGTGAGGGTAGGGTAAGGTTTAAGTTAGGTGTTCAGGGTTCATGTTTTGAGGGGGTGAGGGTAGGGTAAGGTTTAAGTTAGGTGTTCAGGGTTCATGTTTTGAGGGGGTGAGGGTAGGATAAGGTTTAAGTTAGGTGTTCAGGGTTCATGTTTTGAGGGGGTGAGGGTAGGATAAGGTTTAAGTTAGGTGTTCAGGGTTAATGTTTTGAGGGGGTGAGGGTAGGGTAAGGTTTAAGTTAGGTGTTCAGGGTTAATGTTTTGAGGGGGTGGGGGTAGGGTAAGGTTTAAGTTAGGTGTTCAGGGTTCATGTTTTGAGGGGGTGAGGGTAGGATAAGGTTTAAGTTAGGTGTTCAGGGTTCATGTTTTGAGGGGGGTGAGGGTAGGATAAGGTTTAAGTTAGGTGTTCAGGGTTAATGTTTTGAGGGGGTGAGGGTAGGGTAAGGTTTAAGTTAGGTGTTCAGGGTTCATGTTTTGAGGGGGTGAGGGTAGGGTAAGGTTTAAGTTAGGTGTTCAGGGTTAATGTTTTGAGGGGGTGAGGGTAGGGTAAGGTTTAAGTTAGGTGTTCAGGGTTCACGTTTTGAGGGGGTGAGGGTAGGGTAAGGTTTAAGTTAGGTGTTCAGGGTTAATGTTTTGAGGGGGTGAGGGTAGGGTAAGGTTTAAGTTAGGTGTTCAGGGTTCACGTTTTGAGGGGGTGAGGATAGGGTAAGGTTTAAGTTAGGTGTTCAGGGTTAATGTTTTGAGGGGTGAGGGTAGGGTAAGGTTTAAGTTAGGTGTTCAGGGTTCATGTTTTGAGGGGGTGAGGGTAGGGTAAGGTTTAAGTTAGGTGTTCAGGGTTCATGTTTTGAGGGGGTGAGGGTAAGGTTTAAGTTAGGTGTTCAGGGTTCATGTTTTGAGGGGGTGAGGGTAGGGTAAGGTTTAAGTTAGGTGTTCAGGGTTCATGTTTTGAGGGGGAGAGGGTAGGGTAAGGTTTAAGTTAGGTGTTCAGGGTTCATGTTTTGAGGGGGTGAGGGTAGGGTAAGGTTTAAGTTAGGTGTTCAGGGTTAATGTTTTGAGGGGGGTGAGGGTAGGGTAAGGTTTAAGTTAGGTGTTCAGGGTTCATGTTTTGAGGGGGTGAGGGTAGGGTAAGGTTTAAGTTAGGTGTTCAGGGTTAATGTTTTGAGGGGGTGAGGGTAGGGTAAGGTTTAAGTTAGGTGTTCAGGGTTAATGTTTTGAGGGGGTGAGGGTAGGATAAGGTTTAAGTTAGGTGTTCAGGGTTAATGTTTTGAGGGGGGTGAGGGTAGGGTAAGGTTTAAGTTAGGTGTTCAGGGTTAATGTTTTGAGGGGGTGAGGGTAGGGTAAGGTTTAATTTAGATGTTCAGGGTTCATGTTTTGAGGGGGTGAGGATAGGGTAAGGTTTAAGTTAGGTGTTCAAGGTTCATGTTTTGAGGGGGTGAGGGTAGGATAAGGTTTAAGTTAAGTGTTCAGGGTTAATGTTTTGAGGGGGTGAGGGTAGGGTAAGGTTTAAGTTAGGTGTTCAGGGTTAATGTTTTGAGGGGGTGGGGGTAGGGTAAGGTTTAAGTTAGGTGTTCAGGGTTCATGTTTTGAGGGGGTGAGGGTAGGGTAAGGTTTAAGTTAGGTGTTCAGGGTTCATGTTTTGAGGGGGTGAGGGTAGGGTAAGGTTTAAGTTAGGTGTTCAGGGTAAATGTTTTGAGGGGGTGAGGGTAGGGTAAGGTTTAAGTTAGGTGTTCAGGGTTAATGTTTTGAGGGGGTGAGGGTAGGGTAAGGTTTAAGTTAGGTGTTCAGGGTTAATGTTTTGAGGGGGTGAGAGTAGGGTAAGGTTTAAGTTAGGTGTTCAGGGTTAATGTTTTGAGGGGGTGAGGGTAGGGTAAGGTTTAAGTTAGGTGTTCAGGGTAAATGTTTTGAGGGGGTGAGGGTAGGGTAAGGTTTAAGTTAGGTGTTCAGGGTTCATGTTTTGAGGGGGTGAGGGTAGGGTAAGGTTTAAGTTAGGTGTTCAGGGTTCATGTTTTGAGGGGGTGAGGGTAGGGTAAGACAGAACCATTGAAAATCCTCTGACTGTACATACACTGTCAAATGTAAAACAAGTGCCGTTTCCCCCTCCCCAGGACAGCGTTCTGCTGCTGGATGGTAGCCAACGTGCTGTTCTCCATGCCTGTCATCCTTTACGCCGGCTACATGATGGTGGCCACCGCCGCTTTCATCTTCTTCTCCATGGCCTCCTTCTCCACCATCATGAAGCTGCCTACCTGTCTGTTCACCATAGGCACCTCTGGAGCCTTCCAGACAGAGTACAGCGGTTCTTTCTGGCTGGCACTGGCCACAGGTAAGGAAAGGTTTACCAGAGCTGAAGGCTCTTTCCTCAATTTAAACTTTCCTCAATTCCTTTGTGTCCTCTCTCCTAGCCTCCATCTCAAGAGGTTATGAGGTTAGGAGAAAGGGCTCTAGGAAACATAAAAGATTCATTGAGAAAGAGCCAAGTTATCCACACTAATGACAACATTAAAGGACATTTTGTTAAAAAGGCATCCATGTTGTTTTACAGGTGTCCTGTGTCTGGTCATCGGAATCCTGGTGGTTCTGCTGGACTGTCTGATCCCTGAGAAGATACGAGAGGCCTTCAGCGTCGAGGTGGACAACGACGAAGATGAAGATGTTTATTTTGGAGAGGGATACCTGAACTCCAACTTCCTGGCAAGCGTAACCACCACACCTTTGACAACCTTAGTACTTCCTACGGTAAGTCTGCCAGTTTAATAAGTAGATGCAAGTCTAGCTCTGGTCCAGGGCTTCATTTAGTTTCCCTCTAAGAGTCACCATCACTACTGTAGCTCTACTGATGTAGGATCTTAATTTGAGCCAGCAGGAAAATAATTCTGCAGCAACAAGAAATGTGCATTTGTATTTGGATTATAATTAATGGACATTTTACTAGCCAAAATCAAGTCTGAAATTTCTAAGTGGAAATTACAAACTTTAGAAGCCTATTTGAACCTCAAATACACAACAGGGTCATCAAATTAAGATCCTACATCTGTAGTAATAGGTTAATATTCTTGATTTAACTATAAATCATGTTATTTTCTTCTTCCTATGTGTTCCAGGATGAAATTCAGAAGGACAGCCACCAACCATCACTCCAGGAGCTGTCAATCGCAATGTAACCTAACGTAGCAGGTGTAAAAACACACCTGAGCGGAGTTCCCACATCTGGTTTTCAGCAAAAAAAGTATATCCCTGAAAACCGGACACACCCGGTTGTTGGCAACTCCTCTAAGTCAGATTGGAGTCAGATTCATAACCTCACTCCCCAGCTTGAAAGGTCTCTACCACACTATTGAATCCCTAGCCTTTTGACAGCGTAGTTGGTTAAAACGTAGTCAAGGAGGGCAGTCACGGGCGAGACATTAGCCTCTGTCGAGTCCCCAACAACCGGATGTCCTGGGTTCCAGTCTGGCTGTGAGGCGACGAGGGAGGAAGTGGTACTGCTAGACTAGCACAGTTACCTCCTTTACAAAGGCCTCTTGTACTGTACTGTACTGTACTGTACTGTAAATAAATAATACTGTAAATAATGTGTATGAAATGTGTTCTACTCTTGTCAATGCCATAATTGGTTGTTATTAGATGAGTTGTATTAAATGTCATGTACAAATAGTGTAAGAAAATGTATTTAAAAAAATTGAGAGATTCACACACTTTTTTTTACTGGAGATAATTGAGTCAGGTTTTCAAGTAATTGACGATGTGCTTCTTGGGTAATAACCAAATGGCACCCTATTCCCTACATAGTGCACTACTTTTAACCAGAACACCTATGGCTCATAGTGCACTAGGGAACGGGTGCGACATTTTGGAGCACAATAAGTGACTTTACATATTTTACTTTCATTTTCATCATTGCATGTAATAAATGTAATTTTTTATTTAAAACACATTTGGAAAGCAATAATTAGTCTTGTCACCGGTTTCGTCGATCATATTCTCAGCATCTCACAATACATTCGTACAGTAATATACAAGTTAATACATTCTCGTTGTACCTGGTCTGGCATACAAATGGCACCCTACTCTCTTTAAAGTTCACTCCTTTTGAACAGAGCACTGTTGGCACCTGGTGAAAAAGTAGTGCACTGTAAAAGGAATAGGGTTCAGTTTGGGACGGCCTGATGTTTAAGGTAATCAGTCACCTAAATATATGTGTAAGAAGAACCCACGTTTCAGTAGTATCTTTGGCCTTCATCATTACCGTAATATTATATACCATGACCGTAATATTATATACCATGACCGTAATATTATATACCATGACCGTAATATTATATACCATTACCGTAATATTATATACCATTACCGTAATATTATATCCCATTACCGTAATATTATATACCATGACCGTAATATTATATACCATTACCGTAATATTATATACCATTACCGTAATATTATATACTATTACCGTAATATTATATACTATTACCGTAATATTATATACCATTACCTTAATATTATATACCATTACCGTAATATTATATACCATTACCGTAATATTATATACCATTACCTTAATATTATATACCATTACCGTAATATTATATACCATTACCTTAATATTCTATACTATTACCGTAATATTATATACCCATTACCGTAATATTGTATACCATTACCGTAATATTATATACCATTACCGTAATATGATATACTATTACCGTAATATTATATACCATTACTGTAATATTATATTCACCCCTTTGATACCCCCGAGGCAATATAGAGCGCCAGGGACTGCTTCAACATGTACAGTTGAAGTCGGAAGTTTACATACACTTAGGTTGGAGTCATTAAAACTCGTTTTTCAACCACTCCACACATTTCTTGTTAACAAATTATAGTTTTGGCAAGTCAGTTAGGACATCTACTTTGTGCATGACGCAAGTAATTTTTCCAACAATTGTTTACAGACAGATTATTTCACTTATAATTCACTGCATCACAAATCCACAGTCACTAAGTTGACTGTGACTAAAAAGCTTGGGAAATTCCAGAAAATGACGTCATGGCTTTAGAAGCATCTGATAGACTAATTGACATCATTTGAGTCAATTGGAGGTGTACCTGTTGATGTATTTCAAGGCCTACCTTCAAACTCAGTGCCTCTTTGCTTGACATCATGGGAAAATCAAAAGAAATCAGCCAAGACCTCAGAAAATAAATTGTAGACCTCCACAAGTCTGGTTATTTCTTGGGAGCAATTTCCAAATGCCTGAAGGTACCACGTTCATCTGTACTAACAATAGTACGCAAGTATAAACACCATGGGACCACACAGCCGTCACACCGCTCAGGAAGGAGACGTGTTCTGTCTCCTAGAGATTAACATATTTTGGTGCGAAAAGTGCAAATCAATCCCAGAACAACAGCAAAGGACCTTGTGAAGATGCTGGAGGAAACAGGTACAAAAGTATTTATATCCACAGTAAAACGAGTCCTATATCGACATAACCTGAAAGGCTGCTCAGCAAGGAAGAAGCCACTGCTCCAAAACCACCATAAAAAAGCCAGACTACGGTTTGCAACTGCACATGGGGACAAAGATTGTACTTATTGGAGAAATGTCCTCTGGTCTGATGAAACAAAAATAGAACTGTTTGGCCATAATGACCTTTGCTTCTGTTTGGAGGAAAAAGGGAGAGGCTTTCAAGCCGAAGAACACCATCCCAACCGTGAAGCACGGGGGTGGCAGCATCATGTTGTGTGGGTGCTTTGCTGCAGGAGGGACTGGTGCACTTCACAAAATAGATGGCTTCATGCGGAAGGAAAATTATGTGGATATATTGAAGCAACATTTCAAGACCTCAGTCAGGAAGTTAAAGCTTGGTCGCAAATGAATCTTCCAAATGGACAATGACCCCAAGCATACTTCCAAAGTTGTGGCAAAATGTCTCAAGGACAACAAAGTCAAGCTATTTAAGTGGCCACCACAAAGCCCTGACCTCAATCCCATAGAACATTTTTGCGCAGAACTGAAAAAGTGTTTGCGAGCAAGGAGGCCTGCAAACCTGACTCAGTTACACCAGCTCTGTCAGGAGGAATGGGCCAAAATTCACCCAACTTATTGTGGAGAACTTGTGGAAGGCTACCCGAAACATTTGACCCAAGTTAAACAATTTAAAGGCAAATACTAAATACTACCAAATACTAATTGAGTGTATGTAAATTTCTGACCCACTGGGAATGTGATGAAAGAAATAAAAGCTGAAATAAATCATTCTCTCTACTATTATTCTGACATTTCACATTCTTAAAATAAAGTGGTGATCCTAACTGACCAAAGACAGATACTTTTTACTGGGATTAAATGTCAGTAATTGTGAAAAACTGAGCTGAAATGTATTTGGCTAAGGTGTATGTAAACTTCCTACTTCAACTGCAGGATGCGTACCAAATGGCACCCTATTCCCTATATAGTGCACTACTTTAGACCAGAGCCCTGTAGAGCCCTATTCCCTATATAGTGCACTACTTTAGACCAGAGCCCTGTAGAGCCCTATTCCCTATATAGTGCACTACTTTAGACCAGAGCCATATGGGTTTTGGTCAACAGTAGAGCACTATATAGGGAATAGACTGTAGCTCAATACCTCCTAGCCTGGTTCCAGATCTGTTTGTGCTGTCTTGCCAACTCCTAAGGTAGTGGTCATGCATTGGCCAGAGAGGCGCTCCAACAACAGACCAGGCTACAATACCCCTGCTATTAAAGAATAGCCTTGTCCTATGATGTATTGGTTAAGATGTTATACCCGTGGTATACTGTCTGATATACCATGGCTGTCAGAGACAATCAGCATATCAGGTCTCAAACCACCCAGGTCTCAAACCACCCAGGTCTCAAACCACCCAGGTCTCAAACCACCCAGGTCTCAAACCACCCAAGTCTCAAACCACCCAAGTCTCAAACCACCCCAGGTCTCAAACCACCCAGGTCTCAAACCACCCAGGTCTCAAACCACCCAGGTCTCAAACCACCCAGGTCTCAAACCACCCAAGTCTCAAACCACCCAGGTCTCAAACCACCCAGGTCTCAAACCAGCCAGGTCTCAAACCACCCAGGTCTCAAACCACCCAGGTCTCAAACCACCCCAGGTCTCAAACCACCCCAGGTCTCAAACCACCCCAGGTCTCAAACCACCCAGGTCTCAAACCACCCAGGTCTCAAACCACCCAGGTCTCAAACCACCCCAGGTCTCAAACCACCCCAGGTCTCAAACCACCCAGGTCTCAAACCAACCAGGTCTCAAACCACCCAGGTCTCAAACCACCCAAGTCTCAAACCACCCCAGGTCTCAAACCACCCCAGGTCTCAAACCACCCAGGTCTCAAACCAACCAGGTCTCAAACCACCCAGGTCTCAAACCACCCAGGTCTCAAACCAACCAGGTCTCAAACCACCCAGGTCTCAAACCAACCAGGTCTCAAACCACCCAGGTTATAATGAACAATAATGACAGACCGAGTTACAGTTTCAGCAGTAAAATAAAGTATTTACAGGACAACTACAGCTCATAACCTTTTGCATGTTATAAAAGAAAAATAAAATAAAAAATAAGGAATACATTGAAAATAAAATGTGCTGTGTTTGTAATCTCTCGTCATAAGAAAACGTTAAAGACCTTGCATGTACAGTACACACACACACACACACACACACACACACACACACACACACACACACACACACTACACACAACACACACACACTACACACACACACACACACACACACACACTACACACACACACATACACACACACTACACACACACACACACACACACACACACACTACACACACACACACACACACACACAGCTTATGTTATGCACATTTCAACCCATTATGACTGTGTAGCTCTTCGATGTATTTGAAAGAAGCCCTAAAGTTGAGAATGGGGTAATCCCTGTCAGTCGAGTAACAGGAAAATACACGTTCCTACTGTATCACCCTGGCACCAGTGGGGGCTGGTGTCACTGTAAATCGGAGGACAGGCTCATTTTAATGGCTCCACTGCCTGTCGACCACCCCGTCTGTTCAACTTCTCCTAGACATGCAGAAGCAGTGAGCGAGTACACAGGTTAGAGATGCAGATAAGGCGTGCGTAATAAATTGCACCCTATTCCCTACATTGTGCACTACTTTTGACCGGAACCCTATGGGTCCTGGTCTAAAGTAGTGCACTACATAGGGAATAGGGTGCAATTTAGAACTCTGACGTGGAGAGTCTAAATGTAGACGGGAATCTCCTGCCCTGTTAACAGTCTGAACATCACTGCAGGCATGGTCTTCATGTTGATCTGACAGAGAGGAGGAGGGGAGGGGGAGAGGAGGAAGCGGAGCAGAACAGGGAGGAGAGGAGGTTGAGGAGGAGGAGGAGGAGGAGGAGGAGGAGAAAATGGAGAAGGATGAGAGGTAGGAGAGGAAGAGGAGGACAGTTAGGAGAGGATGAAGATGGGGGAGGAGGAGGAGGAGAGAAGGGGGAGGATGAGAAGAGAAAGAAAAGAGGGAGGAGAGAAGGAGAGGAGAGGAGGAGGAGGGGACACAGGAGAGGTAGGAAATGAGGAGGAGGAGGAGAGGGAGGAGAGGTAGGAGGAGGAGGAGAAGTAGGAGGAGGGAGAGAGGAGGAGGATGAGGAGGAGGGGGAGAAGAGGAGGATGAGGAGGAGAGGTAGGGGAGGAGAGGAGGAGGAGTAGAGGGAGGACAGGAGGAGGAGGAGGAGGAGAAGTAGGAGGAGGGAGAGTGGAGGAGGATGAGGAGGAGGGGGAGAAGAGGAGGATGAGGAGGAGAGGTAGGGGAGGAGAGGAGGAGGAGGAGGAGAGAGAGGACAGGAGGAGGAGGAGGAGAAGTAGGATGAGGGAGAGAGGAGGAGGATGAGGAGGAGGAGGAGAGGTAGGGGAGGAGAGGAGGAAGAGGAGAGGGAGGACAGGAGGAGGAGGAGGAGGAGAGGGAGGGAGGAGGAGAAGGAGGAGGAGGATGAGAAGGAGGGGAAGAGGGTGAGGAGGAGAAGAGGACATATCAGTGCTAATTGTGAAGACACACTTGTATTTGTATAAAATCTAATTTATTTATATAGCCCTTCGTACATCAGCTGATATCTCAAAGTGCTGTACAGAGACCCAGCCTAAAACCCCAAACAGCAAGCAATGCAGGTGTAAAAGCACCTTCTGATTCGTCTGTTTCGGGCTCTGATAGGATATAAATTGAACGTATATAAAGTTGTCAGTTACCTAACTGTCATTGGAATCTGATGCTCACCTCTCCCACTGACACAGACAGGGTCTGGACTATCTTCTCATGCGGCATGGCAACTACACTCTGCCCATTGATCTCAATGATCCTGTGGCCGACTCGCACCCCTCCTCGCTCCGCGATACCTCCACGCATCAGACTGCAGATCTGAGGAGAGAGAAAGAAAACAAATCTCTGAATCCAAATGGCTGTTATCAGGATCATTTTGAGAGAGGTTATACATGGTTATGACAAGACTTATAACGCATTATAACGGTATCATAATCCTACTCACGATGCCGTTCTGAACACTGAAGCCCAGCTGGAACTTGAGGTCGGGTCTCTTGATGAGGACGGTGGTGACAGGAGGACAACTCACGATGCTCAGCTTTACCTGCACCTGGCTCTTCAGACCCTGGCAGGACAACCGGAACACGATAAATGACACCTGTCTCAACACTAGAATGGCTTCCTAGAATGGCTGTGTCTCAATCTCCACACTAGAATGGCTTCCTAGAATGGCTGTGTCTCAATCTCCACACTAGAATGGCTTCCTAGAATGGCTGTGTCTCAATCTCCCCACTATAATGGCTTCCTAGAATGGCTGTGTCTCAATCTCAACACTAGAATGGCTGTGTCTCAATCTCAACACTAGAATGGTTGTGTCTCAATCTCAATGCTCTATAATGGCTTCCTTTCCTCTACTCCCCATCTCCTTTCCTTCGTGACTGATAAAAGAGCAGAGTCGACTGTATGCTCCAGACCTTGATGATGCCTTGGCAGGTAGCTAACGGCAGGCCCACCAGGCTGGTGTTGTTAATGGACATGATCTGGTCCCCGACGCTGAGTTTCCCAGAGCGGGCAGCCGGGCCGCTGTTCAACATGTTAGCTAGGATAACTGTTGGCAGGATGGAGCCCCAGCCAGACTCCACTATCACCACACCTAGGCTCTCTCCCTTCTGCTTCTCCAACTCCAGCTGGGAGACACACACACAGAGACAGATATTTATATATATCTTTAAGTAGAAGTGATAAGTATATCTTATTAACTGGATTTTAGTTGGTAATAAAAATATGAAAAATATGAAAAATAATAATAACACAAAGTATATAACAAATATTTATGCAGAATTTCAGTAGTGGTCTCACTGAAGCAAGAGCACTAATTACTTGTACTATTCAGTGTAATTTGATTAGCTTTCTGAATGGCTAAAACTGATCCTGAACTTTGGTAAACATCTTTGCGCTGTCTAGCTAGAGTCTTCCCTGAAGAGTGGAGGCTGTTATAGCTGCAATGTTCCTACATCTAGTGGAAAGCCTTCCCAGAAGAGTGGAGGTTGTTATAGCAGCAATGTTCCAACATCTAGTGGAAAGCCTTCCCAGAAGAGTGGAGGCTGTTATAGCAGCAATGTTCCAACATCTAGTGGAAAGCCTTCCCTGAAGAGTGGAGGCTGTTATAGCAGCAATGTTCCAACATCTAGTGGAAAGCCTTCCCTGAAGAGTGGAGTCTGTTATAGCAGCAATGTTCCAACATCTAGTGGAAAGCCTTCCCTGAAGAGTGGAGGCTGTTATAGCAGCAATGTTCCAACATCTAGTGGAAAGCCTTCCCAGAAGAGTGGAGGCTGTTATAGCAGCAATGTTCCAACATCTAGTGGAAAGCCTTCCCTGAAGAGTGGAGGCTGTTATAGCAGCAATGTTCCAACATCTAGTGGAAAGCCTTCCCTGAAGAGTGGAGGCTGTTATAGCAGCAATGTTCCAACATCTAGTGGAAAGCCTTCCCTGAAGAGTGGAGGCTGTTAAAGCAGCAATGTTCCAACATCTAGTGGAAAGCCTTCCCTGAAGAGTGGAGGCTGTTATAGCAGCAATGTTCCAACATCTAGTGGAAAGCCTTCCCTGAAGACTGGAGGCTGTTATAGCAGCAATGTTCCTACATCTAGTGGAAAGCCTTCCCAGAAGAATGGAGGCTGTTATAGCAGCAATGTTCCAACATCTAGTGGAAAGGCTTCCCAGAAGAGTGGAGGCTGTTATAGCAGCAATGTTCCTACATCTAGTGGAAAGCCTTCCCTGAAGAGTGGAGGCTGTTATAGCAGCAATGTTCCAACATCTAGTGGAAAGCCTTCCCTGAAGAGTGGAGGCTGTTATAGCAGCAATGTTCCAACATCTAGTGGAAAGCCTTCCCTGAAGAGTGGAGGCTGTTATAGCAGCAATGTTCCAACATCTAGTGGAAAGCCTTCCCAGAAGAGTGGAGGCTGTTATAGCAGCAATGTTCCAACATCTAGTGGAAAGCCTTCCCAGAAAAGTTGAGGCTGTTATAGCAGCAATGTTCCAACATCTAGTGGAAAGCCTTCCCTGAAGAGTGGAGGCTGTTATAGCAGCAATGTTCCAACATCTAGTGGAAAGCCTTCCCAGAAGAGTGGAGGCTGTTATAACAGCAATGTTCCAACATCTAGTGGAAAGCCTTCCCAGAAGAGTGGAGGCTGTTATAGCAGCGATGTTCCAACATCTAGTGGAAAGCCTTCCCAGAAGAGTGGTGGCTGTTATAGCAGCAATGTTCCAACATCTAGAGGAAAGCCTTCCCAGAAGAGTGGAGGCTGTTATAGCAGCAATGTTCCAACATCTAGTGGAAAGCCTTCCCTGAAGAGTGGAGGCTGTTATAGCAGCAATGTACCAACATCTAGTGGAAAGCCTTCCCTGAAGAGTGGAGGCTGTTATAGCAGCAATGTTCCAACATCTAGTGGAAAGCCTTCCCTGAAGAGTGGAGGCTGTTATAGCAGCAATGTTCCAACATCTAGTGGAAAGCCTTCCCAGAAGAGTGGAGGCTGTTATAGCAGCAATGTTCCAACATCTAGTGGAAAGCCTTCCCAGAAGAGTGGAGGCTGTTATAGCAGCAATGTTCCAACATCTAGTGGAAAGCCTTCCCTGAATAGTGGAGGCTGTTATAGCAGCAATGTTCCAACATCTAGTGGAAAGCCTTCCCAGAAGAGTGGAGGCTGTTATAGCAGCAATGTTCCAACATCTAGTGGAAAGCCTTCCCAGAAGAGTGGAGGCTGTTATAGCAGCAATGTTCCAACATCTAGAGGAAAGCCTTCCCAGAAGAGTGGAGGCTGTTATAGCAGCAATGTTCCAACATCTAGTGGAAAGCCTTCCCTGAAGAGTGGAGGCTGTTATAGCAGCAATGTACCAACATCTAGTGGAAAGCCTTCCCTGAAGAGTGGAGGCTGTTATAGCAGCAATGTTCCAACATCTAGTGGAAAGCCTTCCCTGAAGAGTGGAGGCTGTTATAGCAGCAATGTTCCAACATCTAGTGGAAAGCCTTCCCTGAAGAGTGGAGGCTGTTATAGCAGCAATGTTCCAACATCTAGTGGAAAGCCTTCCCAGAAGAGTGGAGGCTGTTATAGCAGCAATGTTCCAACATCTAGTGGAAAGCCTTCCCAGAAGAGTAGAGGCTGTTATAGCAGCAATGTTCCAACATCTAGTGGAAAGCCTTCCCAGAAGAGTGGAGGCTGTTATAGCAGCAATGTTCCAACATCTAGTGGAAAGCCTTCCCTGAAGAGTGGAGGCTGTTATAGCAGCAATGTTCCAACATCTAGTGGAAAGCCTTCCCTGAAGAGTGGAGGCTGTTATAGCAGCAATGTTCCAACATCTAGTGGAAAGCCTTCCCTGAAGAGTGGAGGCTGTTATAGCAGCAATGTTCCAACATCTAGTGGAAAGCCTTCCCTGAAGAGTGGAGGCTGTTATAGCAGCAATGTTCCAACATCTAGTGGAAAGCCTTCCCTGAAGAGTGGAGGCTGTTATAGCAGCAATATTCCTACATCTAGTGGAAAGTCTTCCCAGAAGAGTGGAGGCTGTTATAGCAGCAATGTTCCTACATCTAGTGGAAAGCCTTCCCAGAAAAGTTGAGGCTGTTATAGCAGCAATGTTCCAACATCTAGTGGAAAGCCTTCCCAGAAGAATGGAGGCTGTTATAGCAGCAATGTTCCAACATCTAGTGGAAAGCCTTCCCTGAAGAGTGGAGGCTGTTATAGCGGCAATGTTCCAACATCTAGTGGAAAGCCTTCCCAGAAGAGTGGAGGCTGTTATAGCAGCAATGTTCCAACATCTAGTGGAAAGCCTTCCCTGAAGAGTGGAGGCTGTTATAGCAGCAATGTTCCAACATCTAGAGGAAAGCCTTCCCAGAAGAGTGGAGGCTGTTATAGCAGCAATGTTCCAACATCTAGTGGAAAGCCTTCCCTGAAGAGTGGAGGCTGTTATAGCAGCAATGTACCAACATCTAGTGGAAAGCCTTCCCTGAAGAGTGGAGGCTGTTATAGCAGCAATGTTCCAACATCTAGTGGAAAGCCTTCCCTGAAGAGTGGAGGCTGTTATAGCAGCAATGTTCCAACATCTAGTGGAAAGCCTTCCCTGAAGAGTGGAGGCTGTTATAGCAGCAATGTTCCAACATCTAGTGGAAAGCCTTCCCAGAAGAGTGGAGGCTGTTATAGCAGCAATGTTCCAACATCTAGTGGAAAGCCTTCCCAGAAGAGTAGAGGCTGTTATAGCAGCAATGTTCCAACATCTAGTGGAAAGCCTTCCCAGAAGAGTGGAGGCTGTTATAGCAGCAATGTTCCAACATCTAGTGGAAAGCCTTCCCTGAAGAGTGGAGGCTGTTATAGCAGCAATGTTCCAACATCTAGTGGAAAGCCTTCCCTGAAGAGTGGAGGCTGTTATAGCAGCAATGTTCCAACATCTAGTGGAAAGCCTTCCCTGAAGAGTGGAGGCTGTTATAGCAGCAATGTTCCAACATCTAGTGGAAAGCCTTCCCTGAAGAGTGGAGGCTGTTATAGCAGCAATGTACCAACATCAAGTGGAAAGCCTTCGCTGAAGAGTGGAGGCTGTTATAGCAGCAATGTTCCAACATCTAGTGGAAAGCCTTCGCTGAAGAGTGGAGGCTGTTATAGCAGCAATGTTCCAACATCTAGTGGAAAGCCTTCCCTGAAGAGTGGAGGCTGTTATAGCAGCAATGTTCCAACATCTAGTGGAAAGCCTTCCCTGAAGAGTGGAGGCTGTTATAGCAGCAATGTTCCAACATCTAGTGGAAAGCCTTCCCAGAAGAGTGGAGGCTGTTATAGCAGCAATGTTCCAACATCTAGTGGAAAGCCTTCCCAGAAGAGTAGAGGCTGTTATAGCAGCAATGTTCCAACATCTAGTGGAAAGCCGTCCCTGAAGAGTGGAGGCTGTTATAGCAGCAATGTTCCAACATCTAGTGGAAAGCCTTCCCTGAAGAGTGGAGGCTGTTATAGCAGCAATGTTCCAACATCTAGTGGAAAGCCTTCCCTGAAGAGTGGAGGCTGTTATAGCAGCAATGTTCCAACATCTAGTGGAAAGCCTTCCCTGAAGACTGGAGGCTGTTATAGCAGCAATGTTCCTACATCTAGTGGAAAGCCTTCCCTGAAGACTGGAGGCTGTTATAGCAGCAATGTTCCTACATCTAGTGGAAAGCCTTCCCAGAAGAATGGAGGCTGTTATAGCAGAAATGTTCCAACATCTAGTGGAAAGCCTTCCCAGAAGAGTGGAGGCTGTTATAGCAGCAATGTTCCAACATCTAGTGGAAAGCCTTCCCTGAAGAGTGGAGGCTGTTAAAGCAGCAATGTTCCAACATCTAGTGGAAAGCCTTCCCTGAAGACTGGAGGCTGTTATAGCAGCAATATTCCTACATCTAGTGGAAAGTCTTCCCAGAAGAGTGGAGGCTGTTATAGCAGCAATGTTCCTACATCTAGTGGAAAGCCTTCCCAGAAAAGTTGAGGCTGTTATAGCAGCAATGTTCCAACATCTAGTGGAAAGCCTTCCCAGAAGAATGGAGGCTGTTATAGCAGCAATGTTCCAACATCTAGTGGAAAGTCTTCCCAGAAGAGTGGAGGCTGTTATAGCAGCAATGTTCCAACATCTAGTGGAAAGCCTTCCCAGAAAAGTTGAGGCTGTTATAGCAGCAATGTTCCAACATCTAGTGGAAAGCCTTCCCTGAAGATTGGAGGCTGTTATAGCAGCAATGTTCCAACATCTAGTGGAAAGCCTTCCCAGAAGAGTGGAGGCTGTTATAACAGCAATGTTCCAACATCTAGTGGAAAGCCTTCCCAGAAGAGTGGAGGCTGTTATAGCAGCAATGTTCCTACATCTAGTGGAAAGCCTTCCCTGAAGAGTGGAGGCTGTTATAGCAGCAATGTTCCTACATCTAGTGGAAAGCCTTCCCTGAAGAGTGGAGGCTGTTATAGCAGCAATGTTCCAACATCTAGTGGAAAGCCTTCCCAGAAGAGTGGAGGCTGTTATAGCAGCAATGTTCCAACATCTAGTGGAAAGCCTTCCCTGAAGAGTGGAGGCTGTTATAGCAGCAATGTTCCAACATCTAGTGGAAAGCCTTCCCAGAAGAGTGGAGGCTGTTATAGCAGCAATGTTCCAACATCTAGTGGAAAGCCTTCCCAGAAGAGTGGAGGCTGTTATAGCAGCAATGTTCCAACATCTAGTGGAAAGCCTTCCCTGAAGAGTGGAGGCTGTTATAGCAGCAATGTTCCAACATCTAGTGGAAAGCCTTCCCAGAAGAGTGGAGGCTGTCATAGCAGCAATGCTCCAACATTTAGTGGAAAGCCTTCCCTGAAGAGTGGAGGCTGTTATAGCAGCAATGTTCCAACATCTAGTGGAAAGCCTTCCCAGAAGAGTGGAGGCTGTTATAGCAGCAATGTTCCAACATCTAGTGGAAAGCCTTCCCAGAAGAGTGGAGGCTGTTATAGCAGCAATGCTCCTACATCTAGTGGAAAGCCTTCCCAGAAGAGTGGAGGCTGTTATAGCAGCAATGTTCCAACATCTAGTGGAAAGCCTTCCCAGAAGAGCGGAGTCTCAATATCTACTCTACTGTAATCTGCTATCTATACTGTGTTGACGGAGTGTATCTAGAGTCATGAATCACGGTCAACAATCACTACAGTATGCCGTCACACCTCTTTACACTTGTCTATCAGTGTTTCATGCACGCATACAGGCGCGGATGCAAGCGCACGCACGTACGCGCACACGTACACACACACACACACACACACACACACACACACACACACACACACACACACACACACACACACACCTCTTTACAGTTGTCAGAGTTTGAGAAATGGACCAGGTCGTCATTGTACATTTCCTGGGAATTGATGATGTCACTGTATTGTTTCTGACTCAGGTCCTTAGGGTTGATCCCGTTGGCACGGAGGAACTCCCTGTAGGCAACGCTGAACGCCTGGCCGATGGACTGGGCAATGAGCTGGGCCTGGAGAGGAGAGGGAGAGGGAGGGGAAAGGGGAGGGCAGTAGAGGGAGAGGGCGAGGGAGAGGAGGAGAGAGAGGGAGAGGGGGAGGAGAGAGAGGGATAGGGCGAGGAGAGAGAGGGAGAGGGGAGGGGAGAGGGGGGAGGAGAGAGAGGGAGAGGGGGGAGGAGAGAGAGGGAGAGGGAGAGGGGAGAGGGGGAAGGGGAGGGGAGAGGGGGGAGGGGAGGAGAGAGAGGGCGAGGGAGAGAAGAGAGAGGGAGAGGGGAGGGGAGAGGGGGGAGGGGAGGAGAGAGAGGGAGAGGGGAGGGGAGAAGGGAGGGAAGAGGGGGGAGGGGGGAGGGGGGAGGGGGGAGGGGAGAGGGAGAAACTATTCAACGGAAGTGACAGGCTATTCAAGTTGACACCAATACAGAAGTGGGAGAGAGCACGGGTTAAGGACCAACTGAAATTATGAATGAAGATACACTATATATACAAAAGTATGTGGACACCCCTTCCAATTAGTGGATTTAGCTATTTCAGCCACACACGTTGCTGACAGGTGTCTAAAAATCGAGCACGCATCCATGCAATCTCCATAGACAAACATTGGCAGTAAAATGGCTTTACAGAAGAGCTCAGTGACTTTCTACATGGCGTCGTCATAGGATGCCACCGTTCATCACTATCCCTGCCAGAGCTGCCCCGGTTAACTCTAAATGCTGTTATTGTGAAGCGGAAACATCTAGGCACAACAATGGCTCAGCCTTGAAGTGGTAGGCCACACAAGCTCACAGACCGGGGACCGCCGAGTGCTGAAGCACGTAGCATGCAAAAAACCGTCTGTCCTCAGTTGCAACACACTGCAGAGTTCCAAACTGCCTCTGGAAGCAACTTCGGCACAATAACTATTTGTTAGGAGCTTCATGAAATGGGTTTCCTTGGCAACCAAACACAAGCCTAAGATCACCAATGCCAAGCATTGGCTGGAGTGGTGTAAAGCTGGCCGCCATTGGACATGGGAGCAGTGGAAACGTGTTCTCTGGAGTGAATCACACGTCACCATCTGGCAGTCTGACGGACTTATCAGGGTTTGGAGGATGCCAGGAGAACACTACCTGCCCCAATGCATAGTGCCAACTGTAAAGTTTGGTGGAGGAGGAATAATGGTCTGGGTCTGTTTTTCATGGTTCGGGGGCTTTAGTTCTAGTGAAGGGAAATCTAAACTCTACAGCATACAATGACATTCTAGACGATTCTGTGCTTCTAACTTTGTGGAAAGAGTTTGGGGAAGGCCCTTTCCTGTTTCAGCATGACAATGCCCCCCTTGCACAAATCGAGGTCCATACAGAAATGGTTTGTTGAGATCAGTGTGCAAGACCTTGACTGGCCTGTAGAAGGCCCTGACCTCAACCTCATCGAACACCTTTGGGATGAACTGGAACGCCAACTGCCAGCCAGGCCTAATCGCCCAACATCAGTGCCCGACCTCACTAATGCTCTTAAGGCTGAATGGAAGCAAGTCCCCTCAGCAATGTTCCAACATCTAGTGGAAAGCCTTCCCAGAATAGTGGAGGCTGTTATAGCAGCAATGTTCCAACATCTAGTGGAAAGCCTTCCCAGAAGAGTGGAGGTTGTTATAGCAGCAATGTTCCAACATGTAGTGGAAAGCCTTCCCAGAAGAGTGGAGGCTGTTATAGCAGCAATGTTCCTACATCTAGTGGAAAACCTTCCCAGAAGAGTGGAGGCTGTTATAGCAGCAATGTTCCAACATCTAGTGGAAAGCCTTCCCAGAAGAGTGGAGGCTGTTATAGCAGCAATGTTCCAACATCTAGTGGAAAGCCTTCCCAGAAGAGTGTTATTACAGCAAAGGGGGGACCAACTCCATATTAACGGCCATGATTTCAGAATGAGATGTTCGACGAGCAGGTGTCCACATACTTTTGGTCATGTAGTATATAACTGCTGTTATAGGAAAGCCAAAATGAGAGACGTATAAAGCAGGCCTCTGCAATAATCATTTTCAAAGCTTATAAATTATGTTCAGTAGTATTGTACTGTAGACAGTGTATAGAAATTGCTTAATCAAAAATGCAAAAATGGTGTGTTTTAAATTTAGCAACCTTCTTCTGTGAACACTGGTAATCAATAATCAATAATCAATAATCAGAGACCAAAATCCCCAATAAATAAATAATATTCAGCAGTATACAAAGGGAGAGCATGGAGGGGGGGATAGAAAACAGAACAGATCAGAATAGCCTAGAATAGAACAAAAACAGAATACAATACTACTCACGTCCTCTGACTCGAAGACATAGCAGATCATTCTGTACCGTCTCGGTCCCTCTGAGCAGGAGAGATCAGCTTCACTACAGTCCTGCGAGGATGTGTCTGCCATACGGGTTCGAGCCATCAGAACCACGATGCTCCCGATGTCTGCGATGTAGGATATGGAACGCAACGCACTGTCCATCAGCGTCTCCTGGGGGGGAAAAATAATATATATGGCTGCTGTGGTAATAACTGTCGCACAGCATCTCCTGGGGGGGTAAATAATATATATGGCTGCTGTGGTAATAACTGTCCATCAGCGTCTCCTGGGGGGGTAAATAATATATATGACTGCTGTGGTAATAACTGTCCATCAGCGTCTCCTGGGGGGGGAAAATAATATATATGGCTGCTGTGGTAATAACTGTCGCACAGCATCTCCTGGGGGGGGTAAATAATATATATGGCTGCTGTGGTAATAACTGTCCATCAGCGTCTCCTGGGGGGGTAAATAATATATATGGCTGCTGTGGTAATAACTGTCCATCAGCGTCTCCTGGGGGGGTAAATAATATATATGGCTGCTGTGGTAATAACTGTCCATCAGCGTCTCCTGGGGGGGGGGGGGGGGTAAATAATATATATGACTGCTGTGGTAATAACTGTCCATCAGCGTCTCCTGGGGGGGGGGGTAAATAATATATATGCCTGCTGTGGTAATAACTGTCCATCAGCATCTCCTGGGGGGTAAATAATATATATGGCTGCTGTGGTAATAACTGTCCATCAGCGTCTCCTGGGGGCTAAATAATATATATGGCTGCTGTGGTAATAACTGTCCATCAGCATCTCCTAGGGGGGTAAATAATATATATGGCTGCTGTGGTAATAACTGTCCATCAGCATCTCCTAGGGGGGTAAATAATATGTATGGCTGCTGTGGTAATAACTGTCCATCAGCGTCTCCTGGGGGGGGGGGGGGGGGGGGGGTAAATAATATATATGGCTGCTGTGGTAATAACTGTCCATCAGCGTCTCCTGGGGGGGTGAATAATATATATGGCTGCTGTGGCAATAACTGTCCATCAGCGTCTCCTGGGGGGGTGAATAATATATATGGCTGCTGTGGTAATAACTGTCCATCAGCGTCTCCTGGGGGGGGGGGGGTGAATAATATATATGGCTGCTGTGGTAATAACTGTCCATCAGCGTCTCCTGGGGGGGTAAATAATATATATGCCTGCTGTGGTAATAACTGTCCATCAGCATCTCCTGGGGGGTAAATAATATATATGGCTGCTGTGGTAATAACTGTCCATCAGCGTCTCCTGGGGGGGTAAATAATATATATGGCTGCTGTGGTAATAACTCTGTGTGGAGTGGACGGTCCTCAACAAAATGGCCCCTAAAGATACAGCAGTGCGCCAGAGGAATTTTATGAAACTTTGAGCTATGAAGCTTTGGGCAGGTTTCCTGGACACATTAGATCCACATTATAGGGCGCTTGAACATCTAAAGTTCATTTCTGATGGAACCCAACATTTACGATTTACTGTGTATGTGATTTTCGCCGTCGGGTGAATATTGCCTTCAAAAGATGCATTGTCTACATGTGTGTGAATGGATAGTCCCAGACTTGGCATTAAAGATAAGAAATACACCCTGTTTTTTTTTATTAAATCAGAGATAAGAAGTTAAATAATTCTCTCACAGTCACACACCTGTGAGTCGGCATTCAGCACTTTGACAGCCTTGGTGGAGATGAAGAGGTCCACTTCTGTCACCGTCTGAGAGTCTCCATCTTGGCTCTGTGGTCAAATCACCATGGTCAAAAAGGAATGAGAGATCGCCATCGTGTGGTTAGAAAGGGCACTCACAAGGTACATTTCCTTACTATTAGGACTAACATTGATGAACAGACCAACTGACATCCATAGATCAAGACATCAGATGCGTAAAAAAAACACAAAAAAACTATATCATCTTGAACATTGAATGGATAACAAACTTAGCATGGTCAACTAGTCAGAAAGCACAATGCTAATATAACAAACTTAGCCTGGTCAACTAGTCAGAAAGCACAATGCTAATATAACAAACTTAGCCTGGTCAACTAGTCAGAAAGCACAATGCTAATATAACAACATTAGCCTGGTCAACTAGTCAGAAAGCACAATGCTAATATAACAACATTAGCCTGGTCAACTAGTCAGAAAGCACAATGCTAATATAACAAACTTAGCCTGGTCAACTAGTCAGAAAGCACAATGCTAATATAACAACATTAGCCTGGTCAACTAGTCAGACAGCACAATGCTAATATAACAACATTAGCCTGGTCAGTTAGTCAGACAGCACAATGCTAATATAAGATCAGGGGTGTAATACACACACCACACACACATTATGTTCTCCTGTCCTAGTGGGGAACTGAAATTCATTTCCATTCAAAATCCTATTTTCCCTAACCCTAACCACTAACCCCTTACCCTATCCCTAACCCTAACCCTAAACCTAACCACTAACCACTAACCCCTTACCCTATCCCTAATTCTAACCCAAACCCTTACCATAACCATAACCTGTAATCTGTAACCCTAACCCCTAACCCTAATCCTAATTCTAACCCTAACCCATAACCTTAACCCATAACCCATAACCCTAACCCATAACCCTAACCCATAACCCTAATCCATAACCCATAACCCTAACCCATAACCCATAACCCTAACCCATAATCCTAACCCTAACCCCTAACCCATAACCCTAACCCATAACCTTAACCCTAACCCATAACCCTAACCCATAACCCTAACCCATAACCTATAATCCTAACCCATAACCCTAACCCATAACCCATAACCCTAAACCATAACCCATAATCCTAACCCATAACCCTAACCCATAACCCATAACCCTAACCCTAACCCATAACCCTAACCCATAACCCTAACCCATAACCCTAACCCTAACCCATAACCCATAACCCCAACCCATAACCCTAACCCATAATCCTAACCCATAACAATAACCCATAACCCTAACCCATAACCTGTAATCCTAACCCATCACCCTAACCCATAACCCATAACCCCAACCCATAACCCTAACCCATAATCCTAACCCATAACAATAACCCATAACCCTAACCCATAACCTGTAATCCTAACCCATAACCCTAACCCATAACCCATAACCCTAACCAATAACCCTAACCCATAACCCATAATCCTAACCCATAACCCTAACCCTAACCTATAACCCTAACCCATAACCCTAACCCTAACCCTAACCCATAACCCTAACCCTAACCTGTAATCTGTAACCCTAACCCCTAACCCTAATCCTAATTCTAACCCTAACCCATAACCTTAACCCATAACCCATAACCCTAACCCATAACCCTAACCCATAACCCTAATCCATAACCCATAACCCTAACCCATAACCCTAACCCATAACCCTAACCCATAATCCTAACCCTAACCCCTAACCCATAACCCTAACCCATAACCTTAACCCTAACCCATAACCCTAACCCATAACCCTAACCCATAACCTATAATCCTAACCCATAACCCTAACCCATAACCCATAACCCTAACCCATAACCCATAATCCTAACCCATAACCCTAACCCATAACCCATAACCCATAACCCTAACCCTAACCCATAACCCTAACCCATAACCCTAACCCATAACCCTAACCCATAACCCTAACCCTAACCCATAACCCATAACCCCAACCCATAACCCTAACCCATAATCCTAACCCATAACAATAACCCATAACCCTAACCCATAACCCATAACCCATAACCCTAAACCATAACCCATAACCCATAACCCTAACCCATAACCCATAACCCATAACCCTAACCCATAACACATAACCCATAACCCATAACCCATGACCCTAACCCATAACCCATAATCCTAACCCATAACCCTAACCCTAACCCATAACCCATAATCCTAACCCATAACCCTAACCCATAACCCATAACCCATAACCCATAACCCTAAACCATAACCCATAACCCTAACCCATAACCCATAACCCATAACCCTAACCCATAACACATAACCCATAACCCATAACCCATGACCCTAACCCATAACCCATAATCCTAACCCATAACCCATGACCCTAACCCATAACCCATAATCCTAACCCATAACCCTAACCCTAACCCATAACCCATAATCCTAACCCATAACCCTAACCCATAACCCATAACATAAAATCCTAACCCTAACCCATAACCCTAACCCATAACCCATAACCCTAACCCATAACCTATAATCCTAACCCATAACCCTAACCCATAACCCATAACCCATAACCCATAACCCATAACCCATACCCCTAACCAATAACCCTAACCAATAGCCCATAACCCTAACCCTAACCCTAACCCTAACCCATAACCCATAACCCTAACCCTAACCCTAACCCATAACCCTAACCCATAACCCTAACCCTAACCCATAACCTATAACCCCAACCCATAACCCTAACCCATAATCCTAACCCATAACAATAACCCATAACCCTAACCCATAACCCATAACCCTAAGCCATAACCCTAACCCATAACCCTAACCCATAACCCTAACCCATAACCCTAACCCTAACTCATAACCCATAAACCTAACCCATAACCCATAACCCTAACCCATAACCCATAATCCTAACCCATAACCCTAACCCTAACCCATTACCCATAACCCTAACCCATAACAATAACCCATAACCCTAACCCATAACCCTAACCCTAACCCTAACCCTAACCCATAACCCATAACCCATAATCCTAACCCATAACCCTAACCCTAACCCTAACCCATAACCCATAACCCATAACCCATAACCCTAACCCTAACCCTAACCTGTAACCCGTAACCCGTAACCCATAACCCATAACCCATAACCCTAAACCTAACCCATAACCCATAACCCATAACCCATAACCCTAACCCTAACCCGTAACCCGTAACCCATAACCCATAACCCATAACCCTAACCCATAACCCATAACCCATAACCCATAACCCTAACCCATAACCCATAACCCATAACCCTAACCCTAACCCATAACCCTAACCCTAACCCTAACCCATAACCCTAACCCATAACCCTAACCCATAACCCTAACCCTAACCCATAACCCATAACCCCAACCCATAACCCTAACCCATAATCCTAACCCTAACCCATAACCCTAACCCATAACCCATAACCCATAACCCTAACCCATAACCCATAACCCATAACCCTAACCCATAACCCTAACCCATAACCCTAACCCTAACCCATAACCCATAACCCTAACCCATAACCCATAACCCTAACCCATAACCCATAACCCATAATCCTAACCCATAACCCTAACCCTAACCCTAACCCATAATCCTAACCCATAACCCATAACCCATAACCCTAACCCATAACCCATAACCCATAACCCTAACCCATAACCTATTATCCTAACCCATAACCCTAACCCATAACCCATAACCCTAACCAATAACCCTAACCCATAACCCATAATCCATAACCCTAACCCTAACCCATAACCCATAACCCTAACCCATAACCCTAACCCATAACCCTAACCCTAACCCATAACCCATAACCCCAACCCATAACCCTAACCCATAATCCTAACCCATAACAATAACCCATAACCCTAACCCATAACCCATAACCCATAACCCTAACCCATAACCCATAACCCATAATCCTAACCCATAACCCTAACCCTAACCCATAACCCTAACCCATAACCCATAACCCTAACCCATAACCCTAACCCTAACCCATAACCCATAACCCTAACCCATAACCCATAACCCATAACCCATAACCCTAACCCATAACCCATAACCCTAACCCATAACCCTAACCCATAACCCTAACCCATAACCCTAACCCATAACCCTAACAATAACCCATAACCCTAACCCATAACCCTAACCCTTACCCTAACCCATAACCAATAACCCATAATCCTAACCCATAACCCGAACCCTAACCCTAACCCTAACCCTAACCCATAACCCATAACCCTAACCCTAACCCGTAACCCGTAACTCATAACCCATAACCCATAACCCATAACCCCTAACCCATAACCCTAACCCTAACCCATAACCCATAACCCATAACCCTAACCCTAACCCGTAACCCGTAACCCATAACCCATAACCCATAACCCATAACCCATAACCCATAACCCATAACCCTAACCCATAGCCCATAACCCATAACCCATAACCCTAACCCTAACCCTAACCCTAACCCATAACCCATAACCCGTAACCCGTAACTCATAACCCATAACCCATAACCCATAACCCATAACTCATAACCCTAACCCTAACCCTAACCCATAACCCATAACCCGTAACCCGTAACTCATAACCCATAACCCATAACCCATAACCCTAACCCATAACCCATAACCCATAACCCATAACCCATAACCCGTAACTCATAACCCTAAACCCTAAACTTAAAATAGCCTTTGTCCTCTTGGGGGCGTGAGAAGTGTCCCGTTGAGGGAGAATTGTCCTGTTTTATTATCCTTGTGGGGAATTGGGGGGAATTTAGGTTGCCACAAGGATAGAAGAACCAACACACACCACACACACCCACACACACCACACCCACACACCATACCTTGACCTGGCTGACAGCCTCCTGCGCCTGGGCCATGCGTGTTCCTTTAGATGGGTTCTTGTTAGACAGCAGCTGGGTGGAACCCAGGTAGTTAGCAGCAAAGATGATGCCATCAATCAGGTCCTCGGGCTCACACGGACCTGGGACTGGGAAATGAGAAGTATGGATTTATTTATAGACAAGAAGCCGTGACTCAGATCCAGACAGATTCACATTCACATTCAGATTCAGATTCAGATTCAAATTCAGATTCAGATTCATATTTAGATTCAGATTCAGATGCATATTCAGATTCACATTCACATTCACATTTAGATTCACATTCACATTCAAATTCAGATTCAGATTCACATTCAGATTCAGATTCACATTTAGATTCACATTCAGATTCAGATTCACATTCACATTCAGATTCACATTCAGATTCACATTCACATTTAGATTTAGATTCACATTCATATTCACATTCACATTTAGATTCACATTCACATTCAGATTCACATTCACATTTAGATTCACATTCAGATTCAGATTCAGATTCACATTCACATTTAGATTCAGATTCACATTCACATTCACATTCACATTCAGACCATTTTATTGTCCCATTGCTTCAGCAATGTGGTTGCAGCACTATAAAATCATCAGATATGCACACCACAGCAGAGACCAGAAAGAGCCATAAATGGTTATATCATAATCAAAGGTCCATTACTCAGGTATGGAATCAATGAACTATACAGAGAAAAAATATTTACCGTCCACGAAGCTGGGGAACGAGGCGTTGTTCTGTGTTGGTTCAGGCCGAGGTGTGTTGTTACTGTCCTCCTGTAGGGCCCGGGGCTCTGGACAGTGGGGCGTGCCAGGCCGCTGCTCTGAGATGTTGTGGGGCATCTGGAATAGACAGATCTTACTAACAACTGTAACAGACAGAGAGGAGATCTTACTGACAACTGGAACAGAGAGAGGGGAGATCTTACTAATAACTGGAACAGACAGAGGGGAGATCTTACTAACAACTGGAACAGACAGAGGGGAGATCTTACTAACAACTGGAACAGAAAGAGGGGAGATCTTACTAACAACTGGAACAGACAGAGGGGAGATCTTACTAACAACTGGATCAGACAGAGGGGAGATCTTACTAACAACTGGAACAGACAGAGAGGAGATCTTACTAACAACTGGAACAGACAGAGGGGAGATCTTACTAACAACTGGATCAGACAGAGGGGAGATCTTACTAACAACTGTAACAGACAAAGATGAGATCTTACTAACAACTGGAACAGACAGAGGGGAGATCTTACTAACAACTGTAACAGACAGAGAGGAGATCTTACTAACAACTGGAACAGACAGAGGGGAGATCTTACTAACATCAGACAGGAACACGACTGCAGATGAGATGTAGGTCAAATCTGGTGCAATGTTTGTTGTACATGGTCCCTGTCAAGTAAACTAATAACACAAAACAAACCCTGTGGAGTTGGCAGCATCAGGCTGTCACCTGTTTGTGTGTCTGTGTCCGTGTCTGTCTCTCCTCGGGGTACTCCCTCTGTGGCTCTGTGTTGTGGTGTGAAGCTGGTGGAGCTGGTGATGTTGATAGTTTTACAGCCCTGGGATGTTTGTCCAGGATGGATGAGGAGTCAGAAGTGGGCCTTGGACTGGGGCTGGTGGTGCTGTCTCTGCGAGGCTGATAGGTCTGGGTCTGGTGGCTCTCCTGGAGGAGAGGAGACGGAGGCTTGGCGCTCAAACTGGTGGTGGTCTCTCTGCAATGCTGCTCGGTCTGTTGGGTGTTGGGAGTGTGTTCCTGTGTCTGGGCATTGTGGCTGGGAGGTGGGGCAGGCCTAGGGCTGTCAGAGGTGGGTCTAGGGCTGTCAGAGGTGGGCCTAGGGCTGTCAGAGGTGGGCCCAGGGCTGTCAGAGATGGGCCTAGGACTGTCAGAGGTGGGCCTAGGGCTGTCAGAGGTGGGCCCAGGGCTGTCAGAGATGGGCCTAGGGCTGTCAGACGTGGGCCTAGGGCTGTCAGAGGTGGGTCTAGGACTGTCAGAGATGGGCCTAGGGCTGTCAGAGGTGGGCCTAGGGCTGTCAGAGGTGGGCCTAGGGCTGTCAGAGGTGGGCCTAGGGCTGTCAAATATGGGCCTAGGGCTGTCAGAGATGGGCCTAGGGCTGTCAGAGATGGGCCTAGGGCTGTCAGAGATGGGCCTAGGGCTGACAGAGGTGGGCCTAGGGCTGTCAGAGGTGGGCCTAGGGCTGTCAGAGGTGGGCCTAGGGCTGTCAAAGATGGGCCTAGGGCTGTCAGAGATGGGCCTAGGGTTGTCAGAGGTGGGCCTAGGGCTGTCAGAGATGGGCCTAGGACTGTCAGAGGTGGGCCTAGGGCTGTCAGAGATGGGCCTAGGGCTGTTAGAGATGGGCCTAGGGCTGTCAGAGATGGGCCAAGGGCTGTCAGAGGTGGGCCTAGGGCTGTCAGAGATGGGCCTAGGGCTGTCAGAGGTGGGCCTAGGGCTGTGGCTGGGACTGACGGGACTCTCTTTGTGGTGCTGCTTGGTCTGGGCCTGTGTTGGGTGGGTGGGTGCTTGTCTCTTGTTGGTCTGGGCATGTGTCGGGTGGGTGGGTGCTTGTCTCTTATGCATCTGGGCCTGTGTCGGCGGGGCCTGCCTATACTGGGCCTGGATTTGGTGGGCCTGGATGTGCTGCATTTGGGCCGGGGTCTGGGGGGGTTGAGGGTGTGGTGTGTTGGAGCTAGATCTGTGTGTAGGCCTGATAGCACTTTCTCTACAGTTCTGTGTCTGCTGGTGTTGTCGGACGTCGCTCTGGGCCTGTAGCTGGTGGTTCTGGACCTGTTTTGGGAGGGGATCAACCTCTGTCAGGTAGGTGTGGGTCTGGTAGGCCTGTTTTGGGAGGGTATGAACCTCTGTCAGGTAGGTGTGGGTCTGGTAGGCTTGTTTCGGACGGGCCTTGGCCTGCTGAGTGTGGGATTGTGTCTGGTGAGGGTGTGGGGTGCTGGGGCTGGGCCCGGATCTAGGCCTGGGCCTGGGCCTTGGTGGTCTGGGCCTGACGGCAGCCTCTCTGCAGTCCTGTGTCTCTGAGCTGCTGCTGCTACTCATGTATACCTTCATCTCAGACACTATGTGGCCAGTGTATTCCTGCCTGTCAGTCTCCCTCACGACCCTTCCTCCTTCCCTCCCACTCTTTACACCTCCCCTCTCACTCCTTCCTCCCCGTCCTCCTCCCTTCCCCTGCCTCTTCACCTCCTTATGGGCCCTTTGAGGGGCTTCACATGTCCAATCCCTTCCCCCTCCACTTCCCTTATAGGGGGCCCTTTGTGGGGACTGTGAGATACACACTGAGATCTTACTGTCCTCAGGGGTGTTACAGTTCCCTATAGAGAAGACCTCAACTTCCGCTCTATCATTGTCTTCTCTATCTCCCTTTCTCATCCTCTCCTCCTTCCGCTGGCGGCTGGATGTTTGCTCCTGCACTCTGCAGACCTCACCGTCCTCCCTGTCTCGGTCCCACCTCTTTCCCCCTCTCATTCTCTCTCCCTCTCTCATCCTCTCCCCCTCCCTCCCTCCCTCTCTCATTCTCTCTCCCTCTCTCATCCTCTCCTCCTCCCTCTCTCTCTCCCTTGTCCTCTCCCCCTCCCTCTCTCCCTCTCTCATCCTCTCCCCCTCCCTCTCTCTCATCCTCTCCCCCTCCCTCTCTCCCTCTCTCATCCTCTCCCCCTCCTTCTCTCCCTCTCTCATCCTCTCCCCCTCCCTCATCAACTCCCCCTCCCTCTCTCCCTCTCTCATCCTCTCCTCCTCCGTCTCTCCCTCCCTCATCCTCTCCCCCTCCCTCTCTCCCTCTCTCATCCTCTCCCCCTCCCTCTCTCCCTCTCTCATCCTCTCCCCCTCCCTCTCTCCCTCTCTCATCCTCTCCCCCCCTCTCTCTCTCATCCTCTCCTCCTGCCTCTCTCCCTCTCTCATCCTCTCCCCATATTTATCCTGGTGGCTGCTGGGTGTTTTCTCCTGCTCTCTGTCCTCTGTCTCCTCAGAATCCTCCTCTGTGTATGTGGTCACATCCCGCTCTTCCTCTGTTTCCCCCATCTCATCTGGGAAATTCTTCTCTTTCTGCCCTTCCACCTCCTCCTGCCCCTTCTGCCCCTCCACCTCCTCCTTCTGCCCCTCCACCTCATCCTCCCCCTTCTGCCCCTCCACCTCCTCCTGCCCCTTCTGCCCTTCCACCTCCTCCTGCCCCTTCTGCCCCTCCACCTCCTCCTCCCCCTTCTGCCCCTCCACCTTATCCTCCCCCTTCTGCCCCTCCACCTCCTCCTTCTGCCCCTCCACCTCATCCTCCCCCTTCTGCCCCTCCACCTCCTCCTGCCCCTTCTGCCCCTCCACCTCCTCCTTCTGCCCCTCCACCTTATCCTCCCCCTTCTGCCCCTCCACCTCCTCCTCCCCCTTCTGCCCCTCCACATCCTCCTGCCCCTTCTGCCCCTCCACCTCCTCCTCCCCCTTCTGCCCCTCCACCTCCTCCTGCCCCTCCACCTGCTCCTGCAACTTCTGCCCCTCCTCCTGCCCCTTCTGCCCCTCCACTTCCTCCTGCCCCTCCACCTCCTCCTCCTGCACCTCCACATTCCCTTTCTCCTCCTCGTCTCCAGCCTTGGAGGCATGACATGGATTGTCACTGAACTGATGCTCAGATGAGATACAGGGATTTGTATGTGTCTCTAGTCTTTCATTATACATAACCATTTCCTCAGACTCAGGTCCGTACAGTGACCTGGTGTGTTTGCATTGTCCAGTGCTGCTCCCATCCCCCTCCAGGCTGTTCCCCTCCACACTACCCTCCACATAGGTACCATCCTGACCTTCTACATAGGAGTCATCCTTGGGGCAATAGGTACCATCCTCACATTCCACGTAGGTTCCGTCTTCGTGTTCTATGTAAGTTCTGTCTTCACATTCCACGTAGGTTCTGTCTTGGTGTTCCACGTAGGTCCTGTCTTGGTGTTCCACGTAGGTTCTGTCTTGGTGTTCCGCGTAGGTTCTGTCTTGGTGTTCCGCGTAGGTTCTGTCTTGGTGTTCCGCGTAGGTTCTGTCTTGGTGTTCCACGTAGGTTCTGTCTTCACATTCCACGTAGGTTCTGTCTTGGTGTTGCACGTATGTTCTGTCTTGGTGTTCCGCGTAGGTTCTGTCTTGGTGTTCCACATAGATGCCATCCTCAGTCTCTACATAACTTCCATCCTGAGGCTCAGGATAGTGTTTGTAGTACCTCACCTGCATACTCTGGTCTTCCACCTGTAGTACCTGATCAATGTCTTGCTCCACACCCTCCGCGTCCGAACCCACGTTGTCATACTCTGAGCAGCTGTCTTCCTCCTCCTCCTCTTCCTCCTCATCCATGCTGTCAGGGATAATGGTGTCACCGGGCTGGTTCAGCGGAGGCTCAGAGGAGACACTAGCTGTAGCAGGGACAGGAAGAGGTGAACCGGAGGGACTAATCAGACATGGCTGGTTAGGATTGGCACTGGTAAGGACAGGTGGTGGTTTAACAGTCCTGGGCTTGCTCTCCTGACTGGATGGGGAGTCAGAGGTGGGCATGGTGCTGGGGCTGTTTGGACTCTCTCTGCAATGCTGCTGGGGATGGGACTGGGCATCTGGCTGCTGAGGGTAGTTCTGGGCCTGAGTCAGGTGGCTGTAGGCTTGGTTTGGGTGGGCCTGTGTTGCACTCGCAGGGACAGGGACAGGTGCTGCAGGCCCAGGGGTCCTCTCGTCATTGTTATTGTCCAGCTCCTCAATGCTGGTGCTCTGAGAGTGCTGAGGATGGTCCTCACTCTTCAGACTCCGAGGCCCATTATGAGGTCCTTCAGTTGGGCCTTTGCTGCTCAGACTCATCAGTAGGCTCATCAGTCCTTCATCAGTAGGCTCCCCTGTGGATAAGGGGCCAAGGCAGGGCGGAGGGCCCTTACTCCTCAAACTCTGTGGTCTTTCTTTCTGAGGTCCTTCATTATGAGGTCCTTCATTAGACTCTTCTGTGGATCCTGTGGGTCCAGGGCAGGGTGGAGGGCTGGTGGCCAATATTCTCCTAATAGTCCCTGGCTTTTTCTCTATGAATCCAGCATGGCCAGGGCAGGATGGAGGGCTGGGCCCCAGGATTCTGGTGATCTTCTCTGACTTCCTCCCATGAGCCATGGCTCAGGCTGGCCCATCAAATCCCCCACCACACTATCCTCAGTCCTAAAATAAGACCGCAATGAACCCATGGTCAAATTATTATCGGAATTGCATATCGGGTTTACAAGCTAAATCTATGCCTAAAATCGTTTACTGGTTCTATTTACATAGCTAGACCAAATAAGAGTGTATGGGGAACGCATGCAATCCTCAAGTGAGCTCAAATGGGTTATTCGTCTAAAACTGCGTCACTACACATCTGCGTTCAATAATACCCGCCAAAACCACACACATCTAAATGCGAACTGTCCCTGTCCATGGTGCTGAACCGTACAACGGATGATTGATGCTATTTGCAGTCGGCCTTTTTTTTGTTGATCATTATGACGTTGCAAATGCTGTTGCAAATGCTGTTGCTATTGCGGATCGTATAAGATCTCGTGCGAGATTCTTCCATTGAACATTGCAGATAATCAAAATGATAAACGATTATGCCAAACTTTTGCCGCAACTGCAGGGGTAGCGTTAGAAATATGTTCTTTTGAGCACAGGACAGGAAAACGCACGCATTCGTTCTATCTCAACCTATTTCTTAAATCGGATCCGGGTTTTCATGCACTCAGCATCTTTTGTCTGTCTCCCATAAAACGCAGATATGTTTTTCTCATCCATTCTCTGAAAACCGCTAATCGTCACATTCAACCAAAGCGTTGTAAATCTATGGGCGACAAAAACAAACCGTTTACCTCTTATAGGCATAATTAACAACGACCTTGATTTGATTGATTTCTCATTGAGACTGCACCACGCTGGTGGTGTGCTATAAGCTAATCAGGCTGGTGGTGTGTTATAAGCTAATCAGGCTGGTGGTGTGTGTGTGTGCGTGCCATGATTATTTGTGCCATAGAACCAAATCTTTATGATAGAGACCTGAGATAGCGAGTTGCAAGCTGATCTGTTTCTATTAAAGTTTAATAATCCAAATAATATAAGCTGATATCCGACTTACCAGCATTGACTGATGATCAGGATCTTCGCTACTTTTTAAATTCTTGCCTGTGTCCGGATCAGAGATTTGCCTTAGAAAAAAAAAACGGGAATCTGGTGAATTTAGAAGAAAAGAGAAAGGCGCAAGCAGCCCTGGAACATGTGTAAGGAATACCCCAGGCAGGCATCTCTATTCTCTCCTCAGCCTCTGTATGCTTCAGTACGTGGGTTGGGAAACACTGTTGGGGGTACCGGAGGACCAGGGTTGGGAAACACTGTTGGGGATACTGGAGGACCAGGGTTGGGCTGGAGGACCAGGGTTGGGCTGGAGGACCAGGATTGGGGGTACTGGAGGACCAGGGCTGGGAAACACTGTTCTGGGTCATCTGATCTCATTAAAAGTATCCTTCATGAGACTGAACAGAAATCAGTGTCAAAGTGAGAGTCCTATAAACATTACGGCCATTTGTTTCCTAGGGGTTAAAAACATTTAATATCCAGATGCTCAATTAGCCCATGCATTCTGTCTATTTTTTGTATTTTAATTAGCATTTCTACAGAAGCGCTAGGCTACACCTCCTAGGCCTAGTATTTAAGACAATTAATAACAATGATTATTTTTTTTAATGTTGTGCTATTATTTTGTGAAAGCACACATTGACCTCCATTTTCAACCATCTATGAAAATCCACCAATATCGATGGGATGTGTAATCTATTCGCCTACTTTAGTCTACTCTAGATATGCATCTGACATCCTTTGGCTCGGTTGCACATGAACGCAAAACAGGCTGTTCATGTAACAACAAAACCCCCCGGGGCTACTCAACTAGCTTCATTTAATCTAAACCTCATAGTAATGTTTATTAACAATAACACAATGTGGAACCAGTATGACAGTTTCTCTGTCTGACGCCTGCAAAGAGAACTAGCTAGTCGTCTCAGGTTGTTGGAGATTAACCAGCGCAGTCGCACATTGCCCATTCTGAATGAAAGATCCGTGGTGAACGACACTGGTGACACTAGTAAGTGGATGGAGCTATACTATTAAAGGACTTATACCATTATGACGTCACTGTGACATTGTTCTAAAGAATATCTGGTACTGATGTATTTATGACCATGTTCATCAAGTATGTTTCTCTCACTGTCACACAGTACAGAAATATGTCTGAGTAGTAGTTGGGAACTGTAACTTTTGATTCTCTATCTCTCTCTCTCTCTCTCTCTCTCTCTCTCTCTCTCTCTCTCTCTCTCTGTCTCTCTCTGTCTCTCTCTGTCTGTCTCTCTCTCTCTCTGTCTGTCTCTCTCTCTCTCTCTGTCTGTCTCTCTCTCTCTCTCTCTCTGTCTCTCTCTGTCTCTCTCTGTCTCTCTCTGTCTGTCTCTCTCTCTCTGTCTCTCTCTCTCTCTCTCTCTCTCTCTCTCTGTCTCTCTGTCTCTCTCTCTCTGTCTCTGTCTCTCTGTCTCTGTCTCTCTCTCTCTCTCTCTCTGTCTCTGTCTCTGTCTCTCTGTCTCTCTCTCTCTCTCTGTCTCTCTCTCTCTCTCTGTCTCTGTCTTTCTGTCTCTGTCTCTCTCTCTCTCTCCCCCCCTCTCTCTCTCTGCCTCTCTCTCCCCCCCCCCCTCTCTCTGTCTCTCTGTCTCTCTCTCTCTGCCTCTCTCTCCCCCCCCCCTCTCTCTCTCTCTCTCTCTCTGCCTCTTTCTCTCTCTCTCCCTCCCCCCTCTCTCTCACCCTCCTCTCTCTCTCTCTCTCTCTGCCTCTTTCTCTCTCTCTCCCCCCTCTCTCTCTCTCTGTATCTTTCTCTCTCCCCCCCCTCTCTCTCTCTCTCTCTATCTCCCTCTCTCCCCCGCCCCCTCTCTCTCTCTCTCTCTCTCTCTCTCTCTCTGTCTCACGTTACATATTGGTGGTGGACACACATTTTAGCAAGTTACTGTCACGAGAGCGACAGAATGGAGTATCAGCACCTGTTTTTCTAAGACAAAACATAAAAACGACACCACAACAGGTGAAACACCACAACAGGTGAAACACCACAACAGGTGAAACACCACAACAGGTGAAACACCACAACAGGTGAAGCACCACAACAGGTGAAACACCACGACAGAAAATACTACTGCACTATTAGGTATTACTGCACTGTTAGGTATTACTGCACTATTAGGTATTACTGCACTATTAGGTATTACTGCACTGTTAGGTATTACTGCACTGTTAGGTATTACTGCACTATTAGGTATTACTGCACTGTTAGGTATTACTGCACTGTTAGGTATTACTGCACTGTTAGGTATTACTGCACTGTTAGGTATTACTGCACTGTTAGGTATTACTGCACTATTAGGTATTACTGCACTGTTAGGTATTACTGCACTGTTAGGTATTACTGCACTGTTAGGTATTACTGCACTGTTAGGTATTACTGCACTGTTAGGTATTACTGCACTGTTAGGCATTACTGCACTGTTAGGTATTACTGCACTGTTAGGTATTACTGCACTGTTAGGTATTACTGCACTGTTAGGTATTACTGCACTGTCGGAGCTAGGAATACAAGCATTTCGTGACACCCGCAATAACATCAGCTAAATATGTGTATGTGACCGATAGAATTTGCTTTGACTTGGTAGAGGGAAGAGCAGTCGATTGATTTTACCAGGGTCGATTAAACCACCATTTACTTCAAATAAAAGGCCTGCAAGAAATCTTTTTTTCTGTTTTATATTAAAAGCATCACTTATCTCATGTTTTCTCTCAGCAACATTGTTTAGACCCTGACACACAACTTTCTTAGACAGGGAGGCAAATGAATTTCCGCGCTTCAGTGCATTAAGCCTCGATCACACCGACAGTGTTATTGCATTTTGGTACACAGGAAGTACATTCATTTCCAATGGGACACTGTGTATTTCTATTTATTATGGACCCCCCCATTGGCAGCAGCTGCTCTTCTGGGGGTCCAGCAAAATGAAGGCAGTTTATACCATTTTAAAAAAAAACATTACAATACATTCACAGATTTCACAACACACTGTGTGCCCTCAGGCCCCTACTCCACCACTTCCACATATCTACAGTACAAAATCCACGTGTACCTGTGTGGGTAGTGCGTATGTTATCGTGTTTGTGTATGCCTGTGTCTGTGCCTATGTTTGTGTTACTTCACAGTCCCCGCTGTTCCAATAGGTGTATTTTTTTAAATCTGATTTTAAATCTAATTTTACTGCTTGCATCAGTTACTTGATGTGGAATAGAGTTCCATCCTTTTTGTGGCACCTGACCACATGACTGAACAGTAGTCCAGGTGGGACCAAACTAGGGCCTGTAGGACCTGCCTTGTTGATAGTGCTGTTAAGAAAGTAGAAACTAGAGCCTGTAGGACCTGCCTTGTTGATAGTGCTGTTAAGAAAGTAGAAACTAGGGCCTGTAGGACCTGCCTTGTTGATAGTGCTGTTAAGAAAGTAGAGTAGCGTTTTATTATGGACAGACTTCTCCCTATTTTAGCTGCTGTTGTAGCAATATGTTTTGACCATGGCAGTTTACAATCTAGTGCTACTCCAAGTAGTTTAGTCACCTCAACTTGCTCAATTTCCACATTATTTATTACAAGATTTAGTTGAGGTTTAGGGTTTAGTGAATGATCTGTCCCAAATACAATGCTTTCAGTTTTAGAAATATGTAGGACTAACTTATTAATTGCCACCCATTCTGAAACTAACTGCAGCTCTTTGTTAAGTGTTGCGGTCATTTCCGTCGCTGTAGTAGCTGACCTGTATAGTGTCGAGTCATCCACATACATAGACATACTGGCTTTACTCAAAGCCAGTGACATGTCATTAGTAAAGATTGAAAAAAGTAAGGGGCCTAGACAGCTGCCCTGGGGAATGCCTGACTCTACCTGGATTATGTTGGAGAGGCTTCCATTAAAGCTGTTAGACAGGTAACTCTTTATCCACAATATAGCAGGGGGTGTACAGCCATGACACATACTTTTTTCCAGCAGCAGACTATGATCGATTATGTCAAAAGCCGCTCTGAAGTCTAACAAAACTTAGCGACAGGCTGTCTCAGAAGCAGCAGATCTACTATTCTATTCTATTATGTCAGCTGGTAGAGGTGAAGGGCCCTGTCTATGTGGCTGGATAAACTGGGGGTCGGTGGAAAGGTGTGACACGTGGTGGTGACCGGGACCAGAGGGGCTCGGCTGGAATAAGAAGACCCTTTTAACACTACTGAACGGAGCTGCGCTGAGCTGTACTGTGTGATCATGCATCCATTTGTACCCTTTACATTTACCGAGCTGAGTTTTTACTAGACTAGCCTGGTTGGGCCCAGATGAGCTGCAGAGACTGGGAGCTGACATAGAGGTGTGTCACATCACTGCCATCGAGGCTTGAATAGGACGGATGAGCTTGGCAAACACCTGCCTTTGACCTTTGACCTTTGACCCGTCTCACTGAAGTACACACTCAGGTTCACAATTCAATGAAACTGACCTTAAACAGTTAGCACTTTAGAGTTTGTTGTAGGACAGACAGGGAGAGAAGAAGAAAAAAAACATGATGAATTCAGTGTTTCCCCTATATTAATTTAGCAGCGGCGCACCGAATTGAGGATCCTAATGTTTGGTTTACTCAGTGTATATATATTTACTTATTTTTATTCTGCAGAGACGGTCTTTTAAGCTGAGAGTGACAAGTTACAACATCAGATCGCCCGAGAAATCACAAAGGTAACTAGCTAGCTAGCTTGTAATCCTACTTTTTGAAACCTTACCTAATACACTATCTGCTACAATGTATCACTCCATGGTGATGGGGAAGAGAGACTCCTCATCAATATGACATTTGTAATGTCTTTATTGTTTTGAAACTTCTGTATGTGTAATGTTTACTGTTAATTATTATTGTTTATTTCACTTCTGTATATTATCTACCTCTTTTGCTTTGGCAATGTTAACACATGTTTCCCATGCCAATAAAGCCCATTGAATTGAATTGAGATATATAAATATATAAATATATATATAGATAGAGAGAGAGAGAGAGAGAGAGAGACTGAAAAGAGAGACTCCTCATCCCTAGGTCTGCGTCTGACGTCAGGACGTTAAACACTGAGAGAGAGAGAGAGCGAGAGAGAGAGAGGGAGGCGGGAGGCAAGGAAGAGGAGAAAGAGAGCTGCGATAAACATTGTCACAGAGTGAGTCTAAAGTAGGACAATAAAGGGGATCACGGTATCAATGCTCGAACAATGGACTTAGCAGATATGTTCATCGTCAAATTCCTCTATTTCATCTACTTAATAAATTACACCCAAGGTGAGTAGGAGCATTTTGCATGTATTCTGTAGAGCGAAGGAATAACGGCCAAGAAGGCTAGTAGGCTAGGTTAGCTAAGAAAACTTAACACAACGGACCAAGGCCTGGTCGTTGTGAAGATATCGTTTGTCCTTTTTTTGTTGACAAACCAACAAGCTATATAGTTGTCGAAATATTTTTATTTTAAGTTTGGCAAAAAGCTAGTTTTGTTTTAAAATGCTGGTTTATCATGATGGTTATGTGAAGGCTAACGCTAGCTAGCTCGCTGAGGTGCCATTTGTTGTGAGAATATGAAGAAGGATTCTGCGACCATCGGATTTTTCTTGCAATATTATGGAGTGTTTTAGGCCAATATTGTTTATGCACAACGTCAATAGTAAAAAAAAAAAAAGTGCAATTATGGGGCTGTCCCACTTTCTGTCAGTAATTAACTAGTTAGCCCGCTAATTTAGCATCAGTTTAGCAGCAACAATTAGCTAGTTAGCCGTATTGCTTGATGATTAAATCAAATCAAATGTTATTTGTCACATACACATGGTTAGCAGATGTTAATGCGAGTGTAGCGAAATGCTTGTGCTTCTAGTTCCGACAATGCAGTAATAACCAACAAGTAATCTAACTAACAATTCCAAAACTACTGTCTTGTACACAGTGTAAGGGGATAAAGAATATGTACATAAGGATATATGAATGAGTGATGGTACAGAGCAGCATAGGCAATGTATGGATTAACGTTCCTAGCTAGCTATGCCTTTTGACATCTTGTCATTTTTGCATTTTCTTTGTTTGTTGTTGGCCCAAAGTCAATGGATCTCGAAAGAGAACATATATTCGATCTTTGTTATTAACTTACTTACTAGCTAGCTATGTGGTAGCTAGCATCCTAGGAGGATCTAGGGACATCCTAGGGACATCCTAGGATATCAGGTAGACTAGTGGTTAGAGCTTTGGACTAGTAACTGAAAGGTTGATGGATTGAATCCCAGAGCTGAAAAGGTAAAAATCTGTCGTTCTGCCCCCTGAACAAGGCATTTAACCCACTGTTCCCCAGTAGGTCGTCATTGAAAATAATGATTTGTTATTAACTGACTTGTCTAGTTAAATAAATAAAATAGTAAAAAAAATAATATACGTACAATATATGTTGTAACTCTTCGATGGATACAGTAGAAAGATACAATAGTATACATGTGAATCCAACAATTTCCTGATTTTCATTGACAAGTTCGGATCAAGAAATCTATAGAGGCAACTCACTGTGTTGTTTTCAATGAGATGTCGTTCTTGTTCACATGACGCCACTGCATCATCCTTGCATCAGTTAGAAATCACCCTGCATCGAACTAATTGCTCAAAGAAGTGATTTTTAACAGCTTTGATTGAATGTTGTGTTTCATGGTTCACACACAGCCTGAGATGCATTCTTAAGGAGACTGACTACACCTCTACTCCTTAACGTCCTAGCATTTTTTTGATTTGATATCTTCGGAGGGTAGACTGGCGCTAGCAGCCAAAACAGCCAAGTACTCAATCTAAACGTGAATTGATTCCAAATAGCGATACAGTTTTAACCCTTTTAATTTCATATAATGCTAAATGTACTGTACACCAGTGGTGTCAGGTGGGATGACCACGCTCTAACCACCAGGCTACCCTGCCACCCCTCCACTCTAACCACTAGGCTACCTGCTCTAACCACTAGACTACCCTGCCACCCCTCCACTCTAACCACTAGACTACCCTGCCGCCCCTCCACTCTAACCACTAGACTACCCTGCCGCCCCAGGTGGGATGACCACGCTCTAACCACTAGACTACCCTGCCACCCCTCCACTCTAACCACTAGGCTACCCTGCCGCCCCTCCACTCTAACCACTAGGCTACCCTGCCGCCCCTCCACTCTAACCACTAGACTACCCTGCCGCCCCTCCACTCTAACCACTAGGCTACCTGCCGCCCCAGGTGGGATGACCATGCTCTAACCACTAGACTACCCTGCCGCCCCTCCACTCTAACCACTAGACTACCCTGCCGCCCCTCCACTCTAACCACTAGGCTACCCTGCCGCCCCTCCACTCTAACCACTAGACTACCCTGCCGCCCCTCCACTCTAACCACTAGGCTACCCTGCCGCCCCTCCACTCTAACCACTAGACTACCCTGCCGCCCCTCCACTCTAACCACTAGACTACCCTGCCGCCCCAGGTGGGATGACCACGCTCTAACCACTAGGCTACCCTGCCGCCCCTCCACTCTAACCACTAGACTACCCTGCCGTCCCTCCGCTCTAACCACTAGACTACCCTGCCGCCCCTCCACTCTAACCACTAGACTACCCTGCCGCCCCAGGTGGGATGACCACGCTCTAACCATTAGGCTACCCTGCCGCCCCTCCACTCTAACCACTAGGCTACCCTGCCGCCCCAGGTGGGATGACCACGCTCTAACCACTAGACTACCCTGCCGCCCCTCCACTCTAACCACTAGACTACCCTGCCGCCCCAGGTGGGATGACCACGCTCTAACCACTAGACTACACCTGCCGCCCCTCCGCTCTAACCACTAGACTACACCTGCCGCCCCAGGTGGGATGACCACGCTCTAACCACTAGACTACCCTGCCGCCCCTCCACTCTAACCACTAGACTACCCTGCCGCCCCAGGTGGGATGACCACGCTCTAACCACTAGACTACACCTGCCGCCCCTCCGCTCTAACCACTAGACTACACCTGCCGCCCCAGGTGGGATGACCACGCTCTAACCACTAGACTACCCTGCCGCCCCTCCACTCTAACCACTAGACTACCCTGCCGCCCCAGGTGGGATGACCACGCTCTAACCACTAGACTACCCTGCCGCCACTCCACTCTAACCACTAGACTACCCTGCCGCCCCGCCACTCTAACCACTAGGCTACCCTGCCGCCCCTCCACTCTAACCACTAGGCTACCTGCTCTAACCACTAGACTACCCTGCCGCCCCTCCACTCTAACCACTAGGCTACCCTGCCGCCCCAGATGGGATGACCACGCTCTAACCACTAGACTACCCTGCCGCCCCTCCACTCTAACCACCAGGCTACCTGCTCTGACCACTAGACTACCCTGCCGCCCCTCCACTCTAACCACTAGGCTACCTGCTCTAACCACTAGACTACCCTGCCGCCCCTCCACTCTAACCACTAGGCTACCCTGCCGCCCCAGGTGGGATGACCACGCTCTAACCACTAGACTACCCTGCCGCCCCTCCACTCTAACCACCAGGCTACCTGCTCTAACCACTAGACTACCCTGCCGCCCCTCCACTCTAACCACTAGGCTACCCTGCCGCCCCAGGTGGGATGACCACGCTCTAACCACTAGACTACACCTGCCGCCCCTCCACTCTAACCACTAGACTACCCTGCCGCCCCAGGTGGGATGACCACGCTCTAACCACTAGGCTACCCTGCCGCCCCTCCACTCTAACCACTAGGCTACCCTGCCGCCCCAGGTGGGATGACCACGCTCTAACCACTAGACTACCCTGCCGCCCCTCCACTCTAACCACTAGACTACCCTGCCGCCCCAGGTGGGATGACCACGCTCTAACCACTAGACTACACCTGCCGCCCCTCCGCTCTAACCACTAGACTACACCTGCCGCCCCAGGTGGGATGACCACGCTCTAACCACTAGACTACCCTGCCGCCCCTCCACTCTAACCACTAGACTACCCTGCCGCCCCAGGTGGGATGACCACGCTCTAACCACTAGACTACACCTGCCGCCCCTCCGCTCTAACCACTAGACTACACCTGCCGCCCCAGGTGGGATGACCACGCTCTAACCACTAGACTACCCTGCCGCCCCTCCACTCTAACCACTAGACTACCCTGCCGCCCCAGGTGGGATGACCACGCTCTAACCACTAGACTACCCTGCCGCCACTCCACTCTAACCACTAGACTACCCTGCCTGCCCCTCCACTCTAACCACTAGGCTACCCTGCCTGCCCCTCCACTCTAACCACTAGGCTACCCTGCCGCCCCTCCACTCTAACCACTAGACTACCCTGCCGCCCCTCCACTCTAACCACTAGACTACCCTGCCACCCCTCCACTCTAACCACTAGACTACCCTGCCGCCCCTCCACTCTAACCACTAGACTACCCTGCCGCCCCTCCACTCTAACCACTAGACTACACCTGCCGCCCCAGGTGGGATGACCACGCTCTAACCACTAGACTACCCTGCCGCCCCTCCACTCTAACCACTAGACTACCCTGCCGCCCCTCCACTCTAACCACTAGGCTACCCTGCCGCCCCTCCACTCTAACCACTAGGCTACCCTGCCGCCCCTCCACTCTAACCACTAGGCTACCCTGCCGCCCCTCCACTCTAACCACTAGGCTACCCTGCCGCCCCTCCACTCTAACCACTAGGCTACCCTGCCGCCCCTCCACTCTAACCACTAGGCTACCCTGCCGCCCCTCCACTCTAACCACTAGGCTACCCTGCCGCCCCTCCACTCTAACCACTAGGCTACCCTGCCGCCCCTCCACTCTAACCACTAGGCTACCCTGCCGCCCCTCCACTCTAACCACTAGGCTACCCTGCCGCCCCTCCACTCTAACCACTAGGCTACCTGCCGCCCCTCCACTCTAACCACTAGACTACCCTGCCGCCCCTCCACTCTAACCACTACGCTACCCTGCCGCCCCTCCACTCTAACCACTACGCTACCCTGCCGCCCCTCCACTCTAACCACTAGACTACCCTGCCGCCCCTCCACTCTAACCACTAGACTACCCTGCCGCCCCTCCACTCTAACCACTAGACTACCCTGCCGCCCCTCCACTCTAACCACTAGACTACACCTGCCGCCCCAGGTGGGATGACCACGCTCTAACCACTAGACTACCCTGCCGCCCCTCCACTCTAACCACTAGGCTACCCTGCCGCCCCTCCACTCTAACCACTAGGCTACCCTGCCGCCCCTCCACTCTAACCACTAGGCTACCCTGCCGCCCCTCCACTCTAACCACTAGGCTACCCTGCCGCCCCTCCACTCTAACCACTAGGCTACCCTGCCGCCCCTCCACTCTAACCACTAGGCTACCTGCCGCCCCTCCACTCTAACCACTAGACTACCCTGCCGCCCCACTCTAACCACTAGACTAGGTGGGATGAGCTATAGGAAGATGGTCTCATAGTGATGGCTTAAATGGAACACGGTATCAAACATATGGAAACTACGTTTGACTTATTTCTTTAATTCCACTCCAGCCATTTACAATGAGCCCGTCCTCCTATAACTCCTCCCACCAGCCTCCACTGCTTTACACTGTTTTAACGGGCTTTATCACAGTTTCAGCCGACAGTAGTTTTTTACAGTTACAACACGTTTCTGGGAGCCTTCTTCCGTTACACACAGGTGTTCAGAGCATGCTAATTAGTAAAGGTGGTCCCTCTGTGGTCCGTCTGTCTGTTCCTGTAAACACGTGCTGTAACATGGAGATAGGGCCTTGTGGGAACACTAACCCTATAAAGGTGTGTATCGATGAGACCTTTTTTTTCAATATTTTTTTTTTTAGAAAATGATTTCTCGCTGATATGAATGATACAGTCTTTATGCTTCCAAAACTGTACCGTGTGTATCGATGAGACCTTTTTTTTTTTTACATTTTTTTTTTAGAAAATGATTTCTCGCTGATATGAAAGATAGTCTTTATGCTTCCAAAACTGTACCGTGTGGCTCTTAACGAAACTCCTGGACACAGAAGACGCCTTCGTCCAATGACTCTTTCATGTGATGTCATGGAACTGGGAGTCATGATCTAGGGCTAACCCATTCATAGAGGTCAACTACCTTTCAGTGCCAAACGTTATTGATGAAGGTATCTTCTTCCCTGTGTGTGGGGGGCTTTGGTTCAGATCTCCAACGCTCAGTGTGAACACACATCGCTATCTTCTTCCCTGTGGGGGGGACGACTTTGGTTCAGATCCCCAACACTCAGTGTGAACACACATCGCTTGGAAACATAAGGCACATATCTTTTACATCAGCGAGAAATAATTTTCTTAAAAATAAACAAAACACTACACAATTTTAGAGAGAAGTGTTCTCACACTGCCATATCTCCACGTTACAGTGCGTGTTTACAGAAAACAAGAGGTGCTAACTAGTAGGGATCATCTTTCCCCTTCAAGATGATTCGATACGTGTATAGATAGATATACATGGGCTGTGATACGATACAGGGACGATACATTTTAGTTCGAAATGATTTGGTTTGATTAGCTGTATAGTATTTAACCTACCTACCTACCTGAATGAAATCATGAGCTGAAACAGATCGTACAGTAGCTGAGAGCAGGCACGGGATTTAACACCTGCTCCTGTAAGTGATATCACACCTGAGTTCAAATACTTTGTGTCCTCTAGCTTGCCTGAGGTGGTAGATGGACATTGTTTGCTGTTTTGGGACTATTCTATTGGTCCATTAAGGCAGGCAATCTCAACCGAGCACAGAGACAGTATTTGGAATGATTTCAAATAGTGTTTGAAGCCAGGTCTGAGTGATACTAATTCAGTTGTAATCCATTAGGCCTTATGTTAAAGCCTTATTATGCGATCCGGGTGGTTTTATATCTAGGGTTGAGAGTGAGATTGCTGTGACTGTTTTGCCTAGCCAGGCCTTTCACGGATGGAGATATATAAATAGACCTACATTCTGTTTCTATAATAGAATCGAGTTCTATAATAGATTCTAGTTGTGTAATAGATTGCATTTCTATATTAGATTGTATTTCTATATTATATTTTGTTTCTATAATAGATTCTAGTTCTGTAATAGATTGCATTTCTATAATATATTCGATTTCTATATTCGATTCTGTTTCTATAGTAGATTCTGGTTCTACAATAGGTTGTATTTCTACAATAGGTTGTATTTCTACAATAGGTTGTATTTCTACAATAGGTTGTATTTCTACAATAGGTTGTATTTCTATAATAGGTTGTATTTCTATAATAGGTTGTATTTCTATAATAGGTTGTATTTCTATAATAGGTTGTATTTCTACAATAGGTTGTATTTCTACAATAGATTGTATTTCTACAATAGGTTGTATTTCTACAATAGGTTGTATTTCTATAATAGGTTGTATTTCTATAATAGGTTGTATTTCTACAATAGGTTGTATTTCTACAATAGGTTGTATTTCTACAATAGGTTGTATTTCTATAATAGATTCTATTTCTATGGATGTAGACTAGGCTATATGCTCAGTGAACTACCACTCCTTTGTAGGACTACCACTTCTTTTGCTCGTTTTATGTAATTTTGAGGGGGGGGGGGGGTAAATCCAGACGTTACGGTGGCCTCCACAAGTCAGGACTCCTATGTAATTACACACAGAATGTTCGCATGTACGGGACTAAGTAGACTATGTGTAATGTGTTTCCAGGCCTTGGTAGAATAAATTGGGGATCATGAATGTTATGATGGTGCTATCATGGTATCGTTATAGGCTGTTATGTTTTTTTATATGGTTTGTTGATATAGTTAGGCCTAGAAGAGGAAGAAACATGTGATATAATTAAGCAATAAGGCCCAAGGAGGTGTGGTATATGGACAATATACCACGGCTCACGGTTGTTCTTAGGCAAGACGCAACGCGACACAGCCCTTAGCCGTGGTATATTGGCCATATACCACAAACCCACGAGGCGCCTCAATGCTATTATAAACTGGTTACCAATTGTAATTAGAGCAGTTAAAATAAATGGTCTGATATACCATGGCTGTTAGCCAATCAGCATTCGGGGCTCGAACCACCCAGTTTATAATTGTAGTTAATATTCAGTTTACACAGCCTGTCTTGTCATCTTCACAGGTTACCATTATGGGAACCCCCTGAACAAGTATGTTCATCACTATGAGGGTCTCTCCTATAACACCTATGAGATACATGAAAAGCACCTGAGAGCCAAGAGGGCCCTCCACCACCAAGACGCGTTTCTCCATCTAGACTTCCATGCACACGGAAGGTAGGCCTACGTCTCCCAGACCTTTTTTTTTACTCTCTGTGTGTGTCTCTCTGTGTGTGTGTCTCTCTGTGTGTGTGTCTCTCTCTCTGTGTGTGTGTCTCTCTCTCTGTGTGTGTGTCTCTCTCTCTGTGTGTGTGTCTCTCTCTCTGTGTGTGTGTCTCTCTCTCTGTGTGTGTGTCTCTCTCTCTGTGTGTGTGTCTCTCTCTCTCTGTGTGTGTCTCTCTCTGTGTGTCTCTGTGTGTGTCTCTCGCTCTGTGTGTCTCTCTCTCTCTCTGTGTGTCTCTCTCTCTTTCTGTGTCTCTCTGTGTCTCTCTCTCTGTGTCTCTCTCTGTGTCTCTCTCTCTGTGTCTCTCTCTCTGTGTCTCTCTCTCTGTGTGTCTCTCTCAACGCGTCTATAACAGAACCGTTCGGTTCTCAATAACATAGGCCTATTTGTAGTTTCAATGAAAGTTGTTAAGCTTTGTTTTCATCTGATTATTTTCAGAAAACATTTTAGAGAATTATTAATATCCTCTACCTTCTAAATTAGCCTTCCCAGGCTTCGTGGGAGAGCATGGTTTCTCTCATGGTCTCGACCGGGTCCCTAGGTAGGCCATCTGGCTGTTTGTTCAGTTTTATTTAAAATCATTTAAAATATTTAATCTGTGCTTAATGGTCATTAAACATCCAGTAGGGGGTTGGAGGCTATTGGCCACTCCCCTTTGCGATATTACAGAGGATTTGAATAAAGTTCAGCGTTCCCCCTGGGACTTAGGGGCTGTTTTTCTGCAAAGGGACCAGGACGACTGATCCGTGTAAAGGAAAGAATGAATGGGGCCATGTATTGTGAGATTTTGAGTGAAAACCTCCTTCCACTTTAAACGTCCACTGTTTTGATTCGCAACTTCAGAACTAACAACTGGCTTTTGACCGGACTCTACCGTCTGATGGGAAGTACGAAATAAAACACATTTACTCAGTAAAATAAAGTTTTTAATTGAAAACATGTTGTTAATCTTTTTTGTGGTAATTTTTTATGTTTGGCAAACTGTTTTTATAAAAGCAATAAGAGCCTGGAAGCCGGGGGTTATGGGGATCACTCCCTCCTAAAGGTTTTTTCCCAGCTTTTTTGGTTTCACCCTGGTCCTTAGAACAGCCCTGAGCCGGCTGTTATCACACGATAAACCCCCGGGGTTCTTATTCCTTATTGCTTCATTATTCGTCAATTGTACACATGGTCGAACCGAAATGTACCTTCCTCTTTATCCCTACCCCTCCGAATGACACGGATACACGTACAGGTTGGAGAGGTGTCTGTCCCTATGCCATGTACACCTCTTTTGGAGATTTATTTTTAGGGAGAAGTCACTGATGTTGACCAACTCAAAATTCTCTCCTTTTTTACTGTTAGTGTTTGAGGAGCTTTACAGAACGTAATGAATTTCGTTCTTCAATTATTTACAGTGCTACTTTTTAGAGTTTTTATTTTTTTAACATCGTTTAATATGCAGGAAAGACGCAGTGTTTTTTTTTTTTCAAGGTGACCTCATTTTTGCTGTTGGAGTTGGAAATAATATTCACTGCCCTTGTACGGTAACAAAAAATAGATTTTTAATTTTCTGCTGGGCCAATACCCTTGTCTTTTTATCCCTCTGCCTCTCTCTCTCTTTCATTTTCATTATTTTTCCCCCGAGTCCTGTGAAACATCGGTCAAGTTCCATCCAGAGGTTTTTTTTTATTATTCTTATTGATTTATTTGACCTTTTTAAAAAATTTATGTTATCAGGTAGGACCTATGTTATTATGAGCACCAACACACTCTATAATAATAACCTGAATCATAGAAATAGATTATATAGAACGGAAATTCTATAGTTTATATTTCTATGATCCGGAGACTCACTCTCGGGCCTGAAGGCACCACGTTTTAGTGCCACGTGTTAATAACATAGTACAGGAGAAAAGGGGTTTGAGATGAGACTCTTCTCGCGAGCCATTGAAACACCATTTAACTGAAACGTTGAATCTCAGTGGGTGTATTCAGAATTTAATTGTTGTCCTCCACATTTATGTTTGTTTGTTGTTGCTCTAAATTGTAATAAAAAACACCAGCTGTTTTATGAAGGTTGTTTCAGGACGTGTCTTCCAGACAGCTACTGGGGATTCTTATAAATGAAACTAAACATATGTATCTATCTATATATCAGGTGATTGTTTGTTTATTTAATATGTCAATGTATTTGTATCTGTCCCTCCTCAAATAAAACCATACAGAATTTTTATTTTACAAGGCAAGTCAGTTCAGAACAAATTCTTATTTTCAATTACGGTCTAGGAACAGTGGGTTAACGGCCTGTTCAGGGGCAGAATGACAGATTTGTACCTTGTCAGCTCGGGGGTTTGAACTTGCAACCTTCCGGTTACTAGTCCAACGCTCTAACCACTAGGCTGCCCTGAATGACTGAATGACTTGGTACTAAACCTCCTCTGTTTCCATCTGTCAGACACTTCAACCTGAGGATGAAGAGAGACACCAGTCTGTTTGCGGAGGACCTGAAGGTGTCTGTAGGAGGCCAGGAGGTGAACTATGACACCTCTCACATTTACACAGGAGAAATATATGGTGAGCCTGGAGGACGCTTCACCTCATATATCTGTTTTTGTGTTCCTTCTATGTGTTATATACAGTGCCTTGCGAAAGTATTCGGCCCCCTTGAACTTTGCGACCTTTTGCCACATTTCAGGCTTCAAACATAAAGATATAAAACTGTATTTTTTTGTGAAGAATCAACTTCACAATCAACCCCTTAAGTTAAAAATCAACCCCTTAAGTTAATACTTTGTAGCGCCACCTTTTGCTGCGATTACAGCTGTAAGTCGCTTGGGGTATGTCTCTATCAGTTTTGCACATCGAGAGACTGACATTTTTTCCCATTCCTCCTTGCAAAACAGCTCGAGCTCAGTGAGGTTGGATGGAGAGCATTTGTGAACAGCAGTTTTCAGTTCTTTCCACAGATTCTCGATTGGATTCAGGTCTGGACTTTGACTTGGCCATTCTAACACCTGGATATGTTTATTATTGAACCATTCCATTGTAGATTTTGCTTTATGTTTTGGATCATTGTCTTGTTGGAAGACAAATCTCCGTCCCAGTCTCAGGTCTTTTGCAGACTCCATCAGGTTTTCTTCCAGAATGGTCCTGTATTTGGCTCCATCCATCTTCCCATCAATTTTAACCATCTTCCCTGTCCCTGCTGAAGAAAAGCAGGCCCAAACCCTGATGCTGCCACCACCATGTTTGACAGTGGGGATGGTGTGTTCAGGGTGATGAGCTGTGTTGCTTTTACGCCAAACATAACGTTTTGCATTGTTGCCAAAAAGTTCAATTTTGGTTTCATCTGATCAGAGCACCTTCTTCCACATGTTTGGTGTGTCTCCCAGGTGGCTTGTGGCAAACTTTAAACGACACTTTTTATGGATATCTTTAAGAAATGGCTTTCTTCTTGCCACTCTTCCATAAAGGCCAGATTTGTGCAATATACGACTGATTGTTGTCCTATGGACAGAGTCTCCCACCTCAGCTGTAGATCTCTGCAGTTCATCCAGAGTGATCATGGGCCTCTTGGCTGCATCTCTGATCAGTATTCTCCTTGTATGAGCTGAAAGTTTAGAGGGACGGCCAGGTCTTGGTAGATTTGCAGTGGTCTGATACTCCTTCCATTTCAATATTATCGCTTGCACAGTGCTCCTTGGGATGTTTAAAGCTTGGGAAATCTTTTTGTATCCAAATCCGGCTTTAAACTTCTTCACAACAGTATCTAGGACCTGCCTGGTGTGTTCCTTGTTCTTCATGATGCTCTCTGCGCTTTTAACGAACCTCTGAGACTATCACAGTGCAGGTGCATTTATACGGTGACTTGATTACACACAGGTGGATTGTATTTATCATCATTAGTCATTTAGGTCAACATTGGATCATTTAGAGATCCTCACTGAACTTCTGGAGAGAGTTTGCTGCATTGAAAGTAAAGTAATAAAAATAATTTTGCACGCCCAATTTTTCAGTTTTTGATTTGTTAAAAAAGTGTGAAATATCCAATAAATGTTGTTCCAGTTCATGATTGTGTCCCACTTGTTGTTGATTCTACACAAAAAAATACAGTTTTATATCTTTATGTTTGAAGCCTGAAATGTGGCAAAAGGTCGCAAAGTTCAAGGGGGCCGAATACTTTCGCAAGGCACTGTATGTATGCTATGTATGCTACATTTAATGTTCCTTCTATGTGTTTTATATCTAACCCTGTCCTGTATGCTACATTTAATGGATGGGTCCAGGTAGTCCCTCCCTCAGTCTGTTTCTTCTTTTGGGGGTCTATTGTATACTGGCCTCCACTCCAGCTGTTCTAGGGGTTTTGCAGATTAAGCTTGATTCTGGATTGAGAATAGGGTGTTGAGGTCTGGTATCACACGACTAAATGACCCCTGCTTTCTCTATCTCCAGGTGAAAAGGGCACACTGAGCCATGGTTCGGTGGTGGAGGGCAAGTTCGAGGGCTTCATCCAGACGTACCAGGGGAAGTTCTACGTAGAGCCAGCGGAGAGATACCTGAAGGACCGGGACGTTCCCTTCCACTCCGTTATCTACCACGAGGACGACATCAGTGAGTACTGTGGGGGTGTGTGTGTGTGTGTGTGTCAAAGACCTACCCTTCCACTCTTTACACCCAATCCTGCTTCTGTCCCTATACAAACACACTGGCTTTGGTGTACCCTTTTGTCATATTTTAATTGTGTGAGTGCATGCTTGTTCCTGTTGCATCTGGAGGATAGAGACTGGCTCAGTGCTGGCCCCTAGGGAGAGGAGACACTCATTAGCTGAGGGACTGGGTGTATTAAAAAAAAAAAAAAAAAAAGCCCTCTCAATCTGATTGGCCTTCAGGCCCGTCAATCAACCGCTGATGCCGACCAATCAACTCCAGCTCAGCTGTTCTCCACTGTTCATACCGGACCTTATTCCTTTGTTCCATGGGCTATCAGTAGGCAGCAGTGGGTGATGAGGTGGGGTCCTGGTGAGGTCCTGGTGACTCGCCTCCGTTCTATTGGCAAATGTCCAGTCACTGGAGAATAAGATGGATGAGCTTTGTTCCAGAGTCTCTGATCAGAGAGACTTAAAAAGCTAAAAATATTCCATGTCTTATTGAAACGAGGCTGGATCGGACTGCAGCTTCGGGGAAAACGAAAGGACAGTGAGGGGGTTTTTTTCTCTTTTTTTTCTCTCTCATAAATAATAACTGATGTGCTGCTTCTATACCCCATAATGACAAAGCAAAAACAGTTAAAAAAAGAATATATATATATATATATACACATTTTTTTTTATAAAACTTAAACAGCAACAGTTGAAATCGGAAGTTTACATACACTTAGGTTAGAGTCATTAAACCTCGTTTTTCAACCACTCCACAAATTTCTTGTTAACAAACTATAGTTTTGGCAAGTCAGTTAGGACATCTACTTTGTGCATGACACAAGTAATCTTTCCAACAGTTGTTTACAGATAGATTTTTTTCACTTATAATTCACTGTATCACAATTCCAGTGGGTCATAAGTTTACATACACTAAGTTGACTCTGCCTTTAAACAACTTGGAAAATTCCAGAACATTATGTCATGGCTTTAGAAGCTTCTGCTAGGCTAATTGACATCATTTGAGTCAATTGGAGGTGTACCCGTGGATGTATTTCAAGGCCTACCTTCAAACTCAGTGCCTCTTTGCTTGACATCATGGGAAAATCTAAAGAAATCAGCCAAGACCTCAGAAAAGATTGTAGACTTCCACAAGTCTGGTTCATCCTTGGGAGCAATTTCCAAACACCTGAAGGTACCACGTTCATCTGTACAAACAATAGTATGCAAGTATAAACACCATGGGACCACGCAGCTGTCATACCATTTAGGAAGGAGACGCGTTCTGTCTTCTAGAGATGAACGTACTTTGGTGCGAAAAGTGCAAATCAATCCCAGAACAGCAGCAAAGGACCTTGTGAAGATGCTGGAGGAAACGGGTACAAAAGTATCTATATCTACAGTAAAACGAGTCCTATATCGACATAACCTGAAAGGCTGCTCATCAGCAGCCTTTCAGGTTATGTCGATATAGGACTCATTTTACTGTAGATATAGATACTTTTGTACCTGTTTCCTCCAGCATCTTCACAAAAAAAAAAAGCCAGACTACGTTTTGCAACTGCACATGGGGACAAAGATTGGGCTTTTTGGAGAAATGTCCTCTGGTCTGATGAAACAAAAATAGAACTGTTTGGCCATAATGAACATCGTTATGTTTGTAAGAAAAAGAGGGAGACTTGCAAGCCAAAGAACAACATCCCAACCGTGAAACACGGGGGTGGCAGCATCATGTTGTGGGGGTGCTTTGCTGCAGGAGGGACTGGTGCACTTCACAAAATAGATGGCATCATGAGGGAGGAAAATTATGTGGATATATTGAAGCAACATTTCAAGACATCAGTCAGGAAGTTAAAGCTTGGTCGCAAATGGGTCTTCCAAATGGACAATGACTCCAAGCATACTTCCAAAGTTGTGGTAAAATGGCTTAAGGACAACAAAGTCAAGGTATTGGAGTGGCCATCACAAAGTCCTGGCCTCAATCCTATAGAAAATGTGTGGGCAGAACTGAAAAAGTGTGTGCGAGCAAGGTGGCCAACAAACCTCACTCAGTTACACCAGCTCTGTCAGGAGGAATGGGCCAAAATTCACCCAACTTATTCTGGGAAGCTTGTGGAAGGCTACCTGAAACGTTTGACCCAAGTTAAACAATTTAAAGGCAATTCTACCAAATACTAATTGAGTGTATGTAAACTTCTGACCCACTGGGAATGTGAAATAAATACAAGCTGAAATAAATCAGTCTCTCTACTATTATTCTGACATTATTTCACATCTTTAAAATGAAGTGGTTATCCTAACTGACCTAAGACAAGGAATTTTTTACATGGATTAAATGTCAGAAATGGTGAAAAACTGAGTTTAAATGTATTTGGCTAAGGTGTATGTAAACGTCTGACTTCAACAGTAGATACTACCTCATCAAAGGAACCTTTATTTACATAAGTATTCAGACCCTTCTGCTATGAGACTCAAAATTGAGCTCGGGTGCATCCTTTTTCCATTGATCATCCTTGAGATGTTTCTACAACTTGAATGGAGTCCATCTGTGGTAAAATCAATTGATTGGAGACGATTTGGAAAGGCACACACCAGTTCCTCTGTGGAGATGGTTGTCCTTCTGGAAGATTCTCCCATCTCTCCGTCAATCAGGCCATTATGGTAGAGTGGCCAGACAGAAGCCACTCCTCAGTAAAAGGCACATGACAGCCCGCTTGGAGTTTTCCAAAAAGGCACCTAAAGACACTCAGACCATGAGAAGCAAGATTCTCTGATCTGATGAAACCAAGATTGAACTCTTTGACCTGAATGCCAAGCGTCACGTCTGGAGGAAACCTGGCACCATCCCTATGGTGAAGCATGGTGGTGGCAACATCATGCTGTGGGGATGTTTTTCAGTGGCAGGGACTGGGAGACTAGTCAGGATCAAGGGATAGATGAATGGCGCAAAGTACAGTGAGATCCTTGATGAAAACCTGCTCCGGGGTGCTCAGGACCTCAGACTGTGGCAAAGGTTCACCTTCCAACAGGACAATGACCCTAAGCACTCAGACAAGACAAGACAGGACTGAATGTCTGGCCCAGCCAGAGCCCGGACTTGAACCCGATCGAACATCTCTGTAGAGACCTGAAAATAACTGTGTGGGGACTCTCCCCATCAAACCTGACAGAATTGGGGAGGATCTGCAGAGAATAATGGGAGAAACTCCCCAATTACAGGTGTGCCACGTGTGCAGCATCATACTCAAGAAGACTCGAGGCTGTAATCACTACCAAAGGTGCTTCAACAAAGTACTGAGTAAAGAGTCTGATTACTAATGTAAATGTGATATTTCAGCTTTTTATTATAATACATTTGCAGACATTTCTAAAAACCTGTTTTGCTTTGTCATAATGGGATCTTGTGTGTAGATAGATGAGGAAAAACTGGGACTTTGAAAATAATTTCTGCAAAAAAAAAAATTTGAAATAATATTTTTTTAATTGTATTATTTAACCTTTATTACTAGGCAGGTCAGTTAAGAACAAATTCTTATTTACAATGACGGCCTACGAATGCCCATTGTCCAGCGTCGTCCGGGTTTGGCCGGGATAGGCCGGCATTGTAAATAAGAATTTGTTCTTTACCTACTTAAAAAATAATAATAATAATAATAATATAATATATATATATATATTTCTTCCCACATAATGTCTATTCCATAGCATCTACTCGTTGAAGGTTTTAAATGTGGTTGTTTTTTACTCTTTTCGACATTGTAGAATAATAGTGAAGACATCAAAACTATGAAATAACACACGGACTCATGTAGCAACCAAAAAAGTGTTAAACAAATCAAAATATATTTTACATTTGAGATTCCTCAAAGTAGCCCCCCTTTTCCTTGATGACAGCTTTGCACACTCTTGGCATTCTCCTTGCCCACAAGGGTGATGATCTCAGAGAGACATCAGGGATTGTAACATACTCGGTTTCACGGAAACATGGCTCTCTCGGGATATACTGTCCCCGTTCATACAGCCAGCTGGGTTCTCAGTACATCACACAGACAGGAATAAAGAACTCTCTGGATGTACTGTCCCCATCCATAGAGCCAGCTAGGTTCTCAGTACATCACACAGACAGGAATAAAGACCTCTCTGGATGTACTGTCCCCATCCATAGAGCCAGCTGGGTTCTCAGTACATCACACAGACAGGAATAAAGAACTCTCTGGATGTACTGTCCCCATCCATAGAGCCAGCTGGGTTCTCAGTACATCACACAGACAGGAATAAAGAACTCTCTGGATGTACTGTCCCCATCCATAGATCCAGCTGGGTTCTCAGTACATCACACAGACAGGAATAAAGAACTCTCTGGATGTACTGTCCCCATCCATAGAGCCAGCTGGGTTCTCAGTACATCACACAGACAGGAATAAAGACCTCTCTGGATGTACTGTCCCCATCCATAGAGCCAGCTGGGTTCTCAGTACATCACACAGACAGGAATAAAGAACTCTCTGGATGTACTGTCCCCATCCATAGAGCCAGCTGGGTTCTCAGTACATCACACAGACAGGAATAAAGACCTCTCTGGATGTACTGTCCCCATCCATATAGCCAGCTGGGTTCTCAGTACATCACACAGACAGGAATAAAGACCTCTCTGGATGTACTGTCCCCATCCATAGAGCCAGCTGGGTTCTCAGTACATCACACAGACAGGAATAAAGAACTCTCTGGATGTACTGTCCCCATCCATAGAGCCAGCTGGGTTCTCAGTACATCACACAGACAGTAATAAAGAACTCTCTGGATGTACTGTCCCCATCCATAGAGCCAGCTGGGTTCTCAGTACATCACACAGACAGGAATAAAGACCTCTCTGGATGTACTGTCCCCATCCATAGAGCCAGCTGGGTTCTCAGTACATCACACAGACAGGAATAAAGACCTCTCTGGATGTACTGTCCCCATCCATAGAGCCAGCTGGGTTCTCAGTACATCACACAGACAGGAATAAAGACCTCTCTGGGAAGAAGAAAGGTGGGGGTGTATGTTGATGATTAACTACTCATGGTGGGATTGTGATGATGTACAGGAACTCAAGTCCTTTTGTTCAACTGACCTAGAATACCTCACAATCAAATGCCGACCGTATTACCTCCCAAGATAATTATCTTAGGTTATAGTCACAGCCGTGTATATTCCCCTTCAAGCCGATACCACTACGGTCCTCAAAGAACTACACTGGACTTTATGCAAACTGGAAACCACATATCCTATTTATTGTAGCTGGGGATTTTAAAAAGCTAATTTTGAGGAAAACGCTACCTAAGTTCTACCAACACATTGACAGTAGTACTCTTTCTGGAAAAACACTGGACCACTGCTACTCTCCCTCTCGAGATGCCTACAAGGCCCTCCCCTGACCTCCCTTCGGCAAATCAAATCACAACTCCATTTTGCTCCTCCCTTCCTATAGGTGCCAGTGTAGACAAAGAGGCAGATGATCATGCCGACGGTGACCGCACCTCCCCACAGGTTCTTGAGTTCACTCCTTCTCACGCTGTTAACGCTAATCAACATTTCGCCTACAAGGCCCTCCTTCTGGGCTTTCCTCCTCCGTGGCCGACTAGTAAGACATTTAAACGTATTAACCCTCGCAAGGCTGCCGGTCCAGACAGCATCCCTAGCCACCACCTCAGGGCATGCGCAGACCAGCTGCCTGGATTGTTTACAGACATATTCGATCTCTTCCTATCCCAGTCTGCTGTCCCCACTTGCTTCAAGATGTCCACCATTGTTCTTGTACCCAAGAAAGCAAAATGTATTTAACCTTTATTTAACTAGGCAAGTCAGTTAAGAACAAATTATTATTTACAATGACGAACTACCGGGGAACAGTGGGTTTAACTGCCTGTTCAGGGGCAGAACAACACATTTTTACCTTGTCAGCTCTGGGATTCAATCTAGCAACCTTTCGGTTACTGGCCCAATGCTCTAACCACTAGGCTACCTGCCGCCCCTCACTAGGCTACTTGCCGCCCCTCACTAGGCTACTTGCCGCCCCTCACTAGGCTACTTGCCGCCCCTCACTAGGCTACCTGCCGCCCCTCACTAGGCTACCTGCCGCCCCTCACTAGGCTACCTGCCGCCCCACTAAAGGTAAATGAACTAAATGACTAGCTCTCACTTCTGTCATCATGAAGTGTTTCAAGAGGCTAGTTAAAGATCATATCACCTCTACCTTACCTGATACCCATGGCACTGCACTCTGCCCTATCCCATCTGGACAAGAGGAATACCTATGTAAGAATGCTGTTCATTGACTATAGCTCAGCATTCAACACAACAGGCCCTGGGTCTGAAACCCGCCCTGTTCAACTGGGTCCTGGACTTCCTGACGGGCCGCCCACAGGTGGTGAAGGTAGGAAACAACACCTCCACTTCGCTGATCCTCAACACTGGGGACCCACAAGGGTGCGTTCTCAGCCCCCTCCTGTTCACCCATGACTGCGAGGCCATGCACACCTCCAACACAATCATCAATATTTCAGACAACACAACAGTAGTAGGCCTGATTTACCAACAATGAGGAGACAGCCTACGGGGTGAGGGCCCTGGGAGAGTCTTGACAGAAAAATAACCTCTCACTCAACGTCAACAAAACAAAGGAGCTGATCAAAACAGCAGGGGTTCCTCGGCGTTCATCACTGACGATCTGAAATGGTCCACCCACACATAGTGTGGTGAAGAAGGCGCAACAGCGCCTCTTCAACCTCAGGAGGCTGAAGAAATTTGGTTTTACAGATGCACAATCGAGACCATCCTGTCGGGCCGTATCACCGCCTGGTACGGCAACTGCACCGTCCTCAACCGCAAGGCTCTCCAGAGGGTGGTGCGGTTTGCCCAACGCATCACCAGGGGCAACCTACCTGCCCTCCATGGCACCTACAGCACCGGATGTCACAGAAAGGCAAAAAAGATCATCAAGGACATCAACCACCCGAGCCACGTTCTGTTCACCCCGCTATCATCCAGAAGATGAGGTCCGAAGTGGTCTCTCTGGCCATCTCAAGACCATCAGACTGTTAAATAGCCATCACTGCCCAGGTTCCACTCTGTTATGCAACCCTGCACCTTAGAGGCTGCTGCCCTATATACATAAGCTTGGCCACTTTAATAATGGAACACTGGTCACTTTAATAATGGAACACTGGTCACTTTAATAATGGAACACTGGTCACTTTAATGTTTCCATACTGCTTTACTCATCTCATATGTATATACTGTTTTCAATACTACTGTTTTCTATTCTACTGTATTTTAGTCAACGCCTCTCTGACATTGCTCAATCTAATATTTATATATTTCTTAATTACATTCTTTTAATTTTAGATTTGTGTGAATTGTTAGATACTACTGCACTGTTGGAGCTAGGAACACAAACATTTCTCTACACCATCTGCTAAATATGTGTATGTGACCAATCAAATTTGATTTGATTTGACATATGCTGAGCAATTGTTGGCTGCTTTTCCTTCACTCTGCAGTCCAACTCATCCCAAACCATCTCATTTGGGTTGTGGAGGCCAGGTTATCTGCCCTTCCACAGCCTGGAGGTGTGTTGGGTCATTGTTCTGTTGAAAAACAAATGATAGTCCCACTAAGCGCAAACCAGATGGGATGGCATATCGCTGCAGAATGTTGTGTTTGCAATGCTGGTTAAGTGTGCCTTGAATTCTAAATAAATCACTGACAGTGTCACCAGCAAAGCACCATCACACCTCCTCTTCCATGCTTCACAGTGGGAACCACACATGCAGAGATCATCTGTTCAACTACTCTGCGTCTCACAAAGACACAACGGTTGGAACCAAAAATCTCAAATTTGGACTCATCAGACCTAAAGGACAGATTTCCACCAGTCTAATGTCCATTGCTCGTGTTTCTTGGCTCAAGCAAGTCTCTTCTTATTATTGGTGTCCTTTAGTAGTGGTTTCTTTGCAGTAATTCCACCATGCAGGCCTGATTCACGCAGTCTCCTCTGAACAGTTGATGTTGAGATGTGTCTGTTACTTGAACTCTGTGAATAATTTATTTGGACTGCAATTACTGAGGCTGGTAACTTCAATGAACTTATCCTCTGCAGCAGAGGTAACTCTGGGTCTTCCTTTCCTATGGCGGTCCTCATGAGAGCCAGTTTCATCAGAGCGCTTGATGGTTTTTTGCGACTGCAACTAAAGAAACTTTAAATTTTCCAGATTGACTGACCTTCATGTCTTTTAAAGTAATGATGGAGTGTCGTTTCTCTTTGCTTATTTGAGCTGTTCTTGACATAATATGGACTTGGTCTTTTACCAAATAGGGCCATCTTCTGTATACTCACCCCTACTTTGTCACGACACAACAAGGTGTAGAGTGAGTAAGATTGTATATGAGAGTTTTAGTGGAAAATGTTATCTAAACAATTCATGTCCATCTCTCTCTCTCTCACCTAGACTATCCCCATAAGTATGGTCCGGAGGGGGGCTGTGCCGACCACTCAGTGTTTGAGAGGATGAAAAGGTACCAAGCCACTGCCATAGAGAAGCCAGACAAGGTGATTTAACACACTTTTTTAAATTATTTTTTTAACGTTTTTTTTTGTTAGGGTTGAACAATTTTTTTGGTAACTTTCCTCAAAAAAATCCCTAGGTTTTCCCAGAATTCCCAGTTGGAAAATTCCCTTGAATCGGAAGGGGAATATGCAAGGACATTTGGTATCGTTCAAACCAGGATTTTCTGGAAAAGCTGGTTAGTTTTGGAAAAGTTACTGGAATTGTTTAGCCCTACACATTTATACGATAGTGGTTCTCAAAGTAAGGAGCCGTAAGCGTGGGACTGGAAGGGAAACAAACACAGTATTTATCTAATTAACTCATAGCTTTGTTTCCTCTATTGAGCGATGTGATGATACTCCATGTAAGTATTTTTTAATAGGACTGGATACTAACATACTGCATATTGCATCAACTTCTTGCCTCAACATCTCACCTGAGATTCAGCCGTAAGGGGTTTATAACACTATAACGTTATATAAGATAGCGGGTTTATTATTATCCCCAATGGAGAAATGTTGGTACAATACAGTCTACAATAACGATATTTAAATCCCTTACATCTCCTTCCTCATTCTCCTCCTCTTCATCATCCCCCTCCTCCTCCCAGGGGCTCCATTCTGAGGAGGTGTCCAGTGACCCGGTGTTGCTGAGGAAGAGGAGGATGGCTCAGATAGAGAAGAACACCTGTCAGCTCTTCATCCAGACAGACCACCTCTTCTTCAAGTACTACAAGACCAGGGAAGCTGTTATCGCACAGGTGTGCTGAATGACACACACACATACACACACACACACACACACACACACATACATTAGTCCTCAATAACACCAAGTGGATTATGGGAAAACATGTCATCAATGCTTTCAGACAGTTTTTTTTTCCATTCCATAATAATGATGTGAATACTGATGTATGTTGTGTGTCTCTCAGATTTCTAGTCACGTCAAGGCTATAGATGCCATCTACCAGGGAACAGACTTCATGGGCATCCGCAACATCAGCTTTATGGTCAAGAGGATACGGGTGAGTCCCTCCCTGCCTAGTTGTTTGACCTGGCATCAATCAAATTAAATTATATTTCTAAACCCCTTTTTTAAAAAAACAAAAACAGCTGTTTTAGCGATTCAAAGTCTCCGCTGTCCCTCGGGCCTCTTCTTCTCTTTAAACTCGTTGTTAGTTCAGCAGTCATCACCATCACTTCCTGTTGTCTGTCATGACGTCACTTCCTGTTTCCACGTCCTCATTTCAACACAACATTTGACCACTCCCTGCTCCAGATCAACACCACTACAGATGAGCGGGACCGGTCCAACCCGTTCCGCTTCGCTAACATCGGCGTGGAGAAGTTCCTGGAGCTGAACTCTGAGCAGAACCATGACGACTACTGTCTGGCCTACGTCTTCACGGACAGGGACTTTGATGATGGTGTCCTGGGCCTGGCCTGGGTCGGAGCTCCTGCAGGTCCATAAGACTTCCCTTTTCACTATTTACACCCTTTTAGATCAACGGCAGATATTACACGCCGGAATGACAGTATCTGACTGCTTCCGTTGTCATGGAAGCAGTCAGTCTTTCTGTCTTATGAAATTAGCCCCATTTCCTGTCTTTTTTTTATGATTGATCATCTCTCCTACTTTTCCCCCTTTTTGTTTTTCTGAGTCTTTTTTATTTGATGAACTTGTTTGTTATCCAGTTTTGTATTTCCGAATTGGGTTCATCATTATGTGTTATTAAAGGATTACATCCTACCCCATCACTAATACTTGACTGTGTGTGTCCACAGGAAGTTCTGGAGGGATGGACTGGCCCTCACTAATACCTGTCTGTCTGTCTGTGTGTCCACAGGAAGTTCTGGAGGTATGGACTGACCCTCACTAATACCTATCTGTCTGTCTGTGTGTCCACAGGGAGTTCTGGAGGGATCTGTGAGAAGAGTAAGCTGTACTCTGACGGGAAGAAGAAGTCCCTGAATACCGGCATCATCACAGTGCAGAACTACGCCTCCCACGTCCCCCCTAAAGTCTCACACATCACCTTCGCACATGAAATAGGACACAACTTTGGCTCGCCTGTGAGTTAGATTCATTATTTATTTAACTCGGCAAGTCAGTTAAGAACAAAATTCTTATTTTTACAATGACCCCCAAGGCCCACACCTAACCCGGACGACGCTGGGCCGGTTGTGATACAGCTTGGAATCGAACCAGGGTCTGTAGTGACGCCTCTAGCGCTGAGATGCAGTGCCTTAGACCGCTGCGCCACTTGGGATAACCTAGGCTGATGATGGGAGATTTGGCAGCCCAAATCTTCTTCTTTTTTCTCACTAATTGGTCTTTTGACAATATTTGAAAATATGAGAATAAAAGATGAGAATTGGCGTGCCGTGTAAACGCAGCCATAGAGCTCTCTTCTTTCTGTGTGTTGTCTCTGTTCATCTGCTGTCGTTACTCGATGTAGAGATGCAACAGGAAATGTAATGTCTGGGAGTTGTAGTTTTTGGTGTTTTGTGTAAACTGTTACGAGCCTGTGGATCTTTTTTTTTTTCTTGAGGGTCAATTTATAAAACTTTTATTTTGAAGTCATACATGAGACTAGGCTCTCTTTTACAGATGAGTCCTGCATACAATGCAACATTACAAAACATATTAAGAAAAACATATTTTTATTTATTTAACTAGGCAAGTCGGTTAAGAACAAATTCTTATTAACAATGACGGCCTACACCAGCCAACGCTGGGGCCAATTGCGAGCCGCGCTATAGGACTCCCAATCACGGCCGGTTGTGATACAGCATGGATTTATCAGAGGTCTCCGATCATTACTAAACTGACCTGCTTCCAGCCTGCTTCCGGGTTAAGAAACACGGTTTGGCGGGTCATGTTTCGGGGGACGCATGACTCGACCTTCGCCTCTCCCGAGCACATTGGGGAGTTGCAGCGATGAGACAAGATTGTAATTGGGGACCAGAACATCTCATTTCAGAGAGCTCTGTGAGTTGTTCTACATAAAGGGCGCAAGATAAAAACTAAAATCAGCATTCCCCAACTCTGTGGAGACCGAAGGGGTCTCTAGTGTTATCCAAGCCTGAGACCGGGTTTGGTCATGTGTACGTCTAAATTGAATTAATGATGATAGATAAAGTTACATTACAGCCTTCTAAAATGTATTTAATATTTTTTTCCCCCTTATCAATCTACACACACTACCCTAATAATGACAAAGCAAAAAAGCTTATTTTTGCTAATTTATTCAAATAAAATTTAAAAAAATCATATTTACATAAGTATTCATACCCTTTACTCAGTACTTTGTTGAAGCACCGTTGGCAGCGATTACAGACTCGAGTCTTCTTGGGTATGACGCTACAAGCTTGTTACACCTGTATTTGGGGAGTTTCTCCACGTTCTTCTCTGCAGATCCTCTCAAGCTCTGTCAGGTTGGATGAGTTCAAATCCCAGAGCTGACAAGGTACAAATCTGTCGTTCTGCCCCCTGAACAGGCAGTTAACCCACTGTTTCCTAGGCCATCATTGAAAATAAGAATTTGTTCTTAACTGACTTGCCTGGTTAAATAAAGGTAAAAAAAAGGGGGGGGGGGTGGTTATAGGATATGAGACCAAGTAGGACCCCACTGCTGAGAGGGAGACATAAGAAAGCCCGACTGCAATTTGCCAAAACACACCTGAACATGCCAAAATCCTCCTGGGAGAATGTCCTGATGAGACCAAATTAGAGCTTTTTGGTAAAGCCGTAACACCGTCTCTATGTTTACAGAAAACAAAATGAAGCCTTCAACTAAAAAAACACCTTCCCTACAGTCAAACATGGAGGAGGTTCAGTGACCTTTTTGGGGTTGCTTTGCTACCTCCGACACTGGGTGTCTTGGACATGTGCAGGGCATCATGAAATCAGGAGAATACCAAGGCATTTTGGAGCGCAATGTCTGACCCCGGTGTCAGAAACCTGGTTCTCCTTCGAAGGTCGTGGGTCTTCCAGCAGGACACTGACCCCAAACACACTTCAAAAACCTGGTTCTCCTTCGAAGGTCGTGGGTCTTCCAGCAGGACACTGACCCCAAACACACTTCAAAAAGCACCCAGGAATGGTTCAAGACAAAACACTGGACTGTTCTGAAGTGGTCAGCATTGAGTCCAGATCTAAATCTCATTGAAAACTTGTGGAGAGATCTGGAAACAGCAGTTGGGAGAAGGCACCCGTCAACTGGAGCAGTTTGACCAAGAGGAGTGGGTCCAAACTGCCAGCACAGAGGTGCAGGAAGCTCATTGATGACTATAGGAATCGCTTAATTGCAGTTATTTATAATTTATTTATCATTAGTCATTATAAATTATTTTAAGGCCTCCCAAATGGCGCAGCGGTCTAAGGCACTGCATTGCAGTGTTGCGGCATCACTACAGCCTGGGGTTCGATCCCAGACCGTGAATGGGAGTTCCAAGGCGCTGCGCACAATTGGCGCTGCGCACAATTGGCCCAGCGACGTCCGGGTTAGAGGAGGGTTTTTCCAGGAGGGGCTTGGCTCATTGCGCTCTAGCGACTCCTTGTCGCGGGCCGGGCGCCTGCAAGCTGACTTCGGCCATCAGTTGAGCTGTGTTTCCTCCGACACATTGCCAGGTTCCGGGTTAAGAAACACGGCTTGGCGGGTCATGTTTCGGAGGACGCATGACTCGACCTTCGACCTCTCCCGAGCACATTGGGGAGTTGCAGCGATGAGACAAGATTGTAATTGGATCGCAATTGTAGGGAAAAATTATAATGGTAAAATAAATTAATTTATATCTGGGTTATAGGAACTTAAATGCATTTTGTTTGCATTGACCACTAACTTTAGCCTCAATAGTGACCTTTGCAGTCCTTGAAAATCAGATTTAAAATTTGAAAAGTATTGGCCAACCGATGGAGCACTGCATCATTGTATTTACAGCATTACCAATGTTATTTATATAGATTGTAAACACTAGTGGGCCGAGTATTGAACCTTGGGGAACCCCTTTTATGTAGCATCATTGTATTTACAGCATTACCAATGTTATTTATATAGATTGTAAACACTAGTGGGCCGAGTATTGAACCTTGGGGAACCCCTTTTATGTAGCATCATTGTATTTACAGCATTACCAATGTTATTTATATAGATTGTAAACACTAGTGGGCCGAGTATTGAACCTTGGGGAACCCCTTTTATGTAGCATCATTGTATTTACAGCATTACCAATGTTATTTATATAGATTGTAAACACTAGTGGGCCGAGTATTGAACCTTGGGGAACCCCTTTTTATGTAGCTCAAAGAACTCAGATTTCACCCCAATCTACCTTGATGGCCTGAGTTCTGTCATTGAGATAATTATGAAACCATCGGCAAGCATCAGTACCCAACCCTACCAGGGACAGCTTATTCAAAGGAATAACGTTGTGTACACACATGGGAGTACAATTCTTTCTATCTTCTAAGGCATTTGCAATGTAATTTACAACAAACATGGTAGCCATTTGTAGTACTATGTTTAAATCTATTCTAAAATCTAATTTGTCTCCATCCTCCTTACAGCATGACTCGGGGTCGGAGTGCACCCCGGGGGAGTCTAAGGCCCAGGATAAGAAGGAGAAGGGGAACTACATCATGTACGCCCGGGCCACATCAGGAGACAAGCTCAACAACAACAAGTTCTCCGTCTGTAGTGTCAGGAACATCAGCCAGGTCCTGGAGAAGAAGAGGGGAAGCTGCTTTGTCGGTATGTTTTTAACTGGTGTCTATGGTGTTTAAAACTGCTTTGTCGGTATGTTTTTAACTGGTGTCTATGGTGTTTAAAACTGCTTTGTCGGTATGTTTTTAACTGGTGTCTATGGTGTTTGAGATTAGCCCTTAGTTTGGAAGTGTACTGTGTAGGGGTTGCAGAATTCTGGAAACTTCCAAGATTTTTAGGAAATCGCTGTTGGAGGATTCCCAGAATCCTTCAACCTGGATTCCTGGAAAGCCTTGGAATTTTGGTAAAGTATGAAATGTTTGGAAATCTACGCTGTGTCACAAATCAAATGTGTTATTTTAAATGTAATTTCATTACGTGTGTGTTCTATCTGCCTCCTCATGCAGAGTCAGGCCAGCCCATCTGTGGTAATGGGTTAGTGGAGCCAGGGGAGGAGTGTGACTGTGGATACAGCGATCAGTGCAGAGACCAGTGTTGCTATGACGCCGGGCAGCCTGACAACAGGAAGTGTAAACTAAAACCCAACAAAGTCTGCAGGTAAGCTAAGGTGGCCCTTTTTTTTAAAGCTGCGATACAGTACAATTCAGTTCTAGTTTTTTTTTTCCTAACCTGTGGTGCAGGAAGTGACACACACTAAGGGAAAGAATCTCCTGCACACTTAGTTACCATGCAAATGTCATGGGAATTAAATTACTAAAATTGCCATGGATTAAAGTGTACAGAGGCTTATTTCTGTCATTTAGTTATTTTAACCTTCCCCCCCCCCCCCCCCTCTCTCTCTCCCTCCCCCAGTCCTAGCCAGGGCCTGTGCTGTACTCCTGAGTGCTTCTATAAGGGTCGTAATGAGAAGTGTCGTGAAGAGTCTGAGTGTGCCCATCAGGGCATGTGTAACGGGGGCACGGCCCAGTGCCCCACCTCTGAACCCAAGGCCAACTTCACCGCCTGCCACGGAGAGACTCAAGTCTGCCTCAACGGGGTGAGTGGATACCTGGCTTCCTGTAGTGTGTAGTTAAATACCTGGCTTCCTGTAGTGTGTAGTTAAATACCTGGCTTCCTGTAGTGTGTAGTTAAATACCTGGCTTCCTGTAGTGTGTGTAGTTAAATACCTGGCTTCCTGTAGTGTGTAGTTAAATACCTGGCTTCCTGTAGTGTGTGTAGTTAAATACCTGGCTTCCTGTAGCGTGTAGTTCAATACCTGGCTTCCTGTAGCGTGTAGTTAAATACCTGGCTTCCTGTAGTGTGTAGTTAAATACCTGGCTTCCTGTAGTGTGTAGTTAAATACCTGGCTTCCTGTAGTGTGTAGTTAAATACCTGGCTTCCTGTAGTGTGTAGTTCAATACCTGGCTTCCTGTAGTGTGTAGTTAAATACCTGGCTTCCTGTAGTGTGTAGTTAAATACCTGGCTTCCTGTAGTGTGTAGTTCAATACCTGGCTTCCTGTAGTGTGTAGTTAAATACCTGGCCACCTTCAAGGTTGTGGTCAAATTCCATTTCAATTCCAGTCAATTCAGAAAGTATTCCAAATGTTCCTCATTGAAGAGAATTGGAATTTCAGTGTACTTCCTGAATTTCAGTGTACTTCCTGAATTTCAGTGTACTTCCTGAACCCCAACCCTACTGTCTGTCTGTACCAATTTATCAGTCACCACATATGAAGTTCCCTCCCTCACAGGAAAACATTATAAAGGCTGAGTGCTAATTCAAATCAAATTGTATTGGTCACATACACATGGTTAAGCAGATGTTAATGTGAGTGTAGCGAAATGCTTGTAGTTGAAACAATAACAAAGTGGCCGCCTCTGTTTGGGTAAAAAGCTGACGGATCGGACTGGATAAATGTAACCACTCTCAAATTCATGGACAGGGCTATGGATGCAAGGACTGACCATACATGATACAACCATTATATGTAGTTGAACCGTGTTATGAGGCTCTACAGTGTTTGTTTACGTTGGCATTGTTTACAAACATTGGGGTCAAACCGACTTCTATGTCGGGTTCTGATGTGGTACGACAGTTGAGGAATTTACAAGTTCTATTCTTCAACAATCAATGGGTCATCAATTCATAAGTAAAAAAATGGATGGAGCAACTAAGCATCTAGTAGCTAGCTAAGAAACTAGCTTTAATTAAAAAATGGATGGAGCAACTAAGCATCTAGTAGCTAGCTAAGAAACTAGCTTTAATTAAAAAATTGATGGAGCAACTAAGCATCTAGTAGCTAGCTAAGAAACTAGCTGTAAGCAAAAAATGGATGGAGCAACTAAAGATCCTAGCTTTAATTATTGATTCCTTGATGCTGCTTGACTGTAATATTTTATACTTCATCTCAAATACCAGGAACCTTTTTTTATTTTATTCACTTACAAATGCCTGTGTTTGCTCGAAATTCAAGTTTTAGCTACAACATGTCTACAATTCCAAAATAAAATACACCTTAAATATAAAAGTAATTTGAGTTTGACCTCGTCCCTACCATGTGCCGCCTTCTCCAGGGGTGTTCTGGATCCATCTGTGAGAAGTATGGTCTGGAGGTCTGTACCTGTGCCAGCGTGGAGGGCAAGGACGAGACTGACGAGCTGTGCCACGTCTGCTGTGGCGAGAAGAGTGAGTCCTGCTTGTGTGTGTGTGTGTGTTGCCGTCTCAGGTCACTCTACCCCAAAGAGCGTGAGCACTACTCTCTTAACCGGATTCCTGACATTAACATTCTGTTTTAGGGGCTTATTTCAGTATTATTATGTCCTGACGTTAGCATTAACATGTTTTAGGGGCTTATTTCAGTATTATTATGTCCTGACGTTAACATTAACATGTTTGAGGGGCATATTTCAGTAGTATTATGTTCTGACATTAACATTAACATGTTTTAGGGGCTTATTTCAGTATTATTATGTCCTGACGTTAACATGAACATGTTTTAGGGGCATATTTCAGTATTATTATGTCCTGACGTTAACATGAACATGTTTTAGGGGCATATTTCAGTATTATTATGTCCTTTTCAACAGGGTTGCAAAATTCTAGATACATTCCCGAAGTTGCTGTGTTTTTCAGCATTCCGAGTTGGAGCATTCCCTCGTGATTCTGGGAATACTCCAATCCAGGTTTTCTGAAAAACCAAGCAACTTTTCTGGAATTTTTCAGCCTTACTTTTACCACCTTGTATAACAACCACATTGTATGACAAGGTTTTTAAAGGGCTTTGAGATTATTTATGTAATGAATAGTTAGAGCGTCAGATCAGCAACTCATTGGCTGATGGATCGAATCCCCTGAGCTGACAAGGTAAAAATCTGTTGTTCTGCCCCCTGAACAAGGCATTTAACCCACTGTTCCCCGGTAGGCCGTCATTGTAATTAAGAATTTGTTCTTAACTGACTTGCCGAGTTAAATAAAGGCGAAATAAATGACTAGTGCTATAAAAGTTATTATTAGTTGATTGTCTTGTCTTGCAGTGAACCCCAACACCTGCAGCAGTACAGGCTCAGAGAAACTGGCCCGGTTCTTCAATAAGAAAATCACCACGCTGCCTGCGGGGTCTCCCTGTAACGACTTCAAGGGCTACTGTGACGTGTTCATGAAGTGTCGGCTGGTGGACGCGGATGGCCCTCTGGCCAGACTGAAGAAGGCCATCTTCAACCCTGAGCTCTATGAAAATATTGCAGAGTGGATAGTGGTACGTAGCTTACTGACTGACTGAGTGGATAGTGGTACGTAGCTTACTGACTGACTGACTGAGTGGATAGTGGTACGTAGCTTACTGACTGAGTGGATAGTGGTACGTAGCTTACTGTGACTGAGTGGATAGTGGTACGTAGCTTACTGAGTGGATAGTGGTAGGTAGCTTACTGACTAACTGAGTGGATAGTGGTACGTAGCTTACTGGATAGTGGTACGTAGCTTACTAACTGACTGAGTGGATAGTGGTACGTAGCTTACTGACTGACTGAGTGGATAGTGGTACGTAGCTTACAGAGTGGATAGTGGTACGTAGCTTACTGACTGACTGAGTGGATAGTGGTACGTAGCTTACTGACTGAGTGGATAGTGGTACGTAGCTTACTGGATAGTGGTACGTAGCTTACTGACTGAGTGGATAGTGGTACGTAGCTTACTGACTGACTGAGTGGATACTGGTACGTAGTTTACTGACTGAGTGGATAGTGGTACGTAGCTTACTGAGTGGATAGTGATACGTAGCTTACTGACTGCCAGAGTGGATAGTGGTATGTAGCTTACTGACTGACTGAGTGGATAGTGGTACGTAGCTTACTGACTGACTGAGTGGATAGTGGTAGGTAGCTTACTGACTGACTGAGTGGATAGTGGTAGGTAGCTTACTGACTGAGTGGATAGTGGTACGTAGCTTACTAACTGACTGAGTGGATAGTGGTACGTAGCTTACTGACTGACTGAGTGGATAGTGGTACGTAGCTTACTGAGTGGATAGTGGTACGTAGCTTACTGACTGAGTGGATAGTGGTACGTAGCTTACTAACTGACTGAGTGGATAGTGGTACGTAGCTTACTGACTGCCAGAGTGGATAGTGGTACGTAGCTTACTGACTGACTGAGTGGATAGTGGTACGTAGCTTACTGACTGATTCTGTCAGATGACCAGAAAAGATCATATCATATTCCCATGAATGTAATTCCGACTTACTCTGTATTTCACTGATTTTGAAAAAAATTAATCAGTCAGACGCATAAAGAAAATTATAGGAAGGCAAAGTGTTTTGAACTAGTTCACGTGTCTGAAGGTAGAATTCTGCCTGTCAACATATTGTTCAACACTTTTATAAGCCATAAGCACATTTTCCCTACTTCCACTCAAGCTACAACTAGCACTGCAGCAGCATGAGCATAGCAACACGTTTCTATAAGCTTTGTGGTCGAGAAGCTTGTGTTGTTGTACTGAACTAAAATATAAACTCAACATGTAAAAAGTGTTGGTCCCATGTTTCATGAGCAGAAATAGAAGTTCCCTGAAATGTTCAATATGCACAAAAAAGCTTATTTCTCTCAAATTTTGTGAACCAATTTGTTTACATCCCTGTTAGTGAGCATTTCTCCTTTGCCAAGATAATCCATCCACCTGACAGGTGTGGCATATCAAGAAGCTGATTAAACAGCATGCTCATTACACAGGTTCACAAAATTATAGGCCACTCTAAAATGTACAGTTTTGTCACACAACACAATGCCTTATATGTCTCAAGTTTTGAGGGAGCGTGCAATTGGCATGTTGACTGCAGGAATTTCCACCAGAGCTGTTGCCAGAGAATTTAATGTTAATTTCTCTACCATAAGCCGCCTCCAACGTCGTTTTAGAGAATTTGACAGTACGTCCAACCGACCAGTCAGACGCATGCATAAAGAATACCATGGAGGATAACTCCAAAACAATTGTATTTTCGTTGTGGACTCTAGTGGACAGATTGTTGTTAAAGTTGTGTGTTTAGTGGACAGATTGTTTTTAGAAGTTGTGTGTTTATGAAAAATGTATCTCCATTTCTTTGTGTGTTTCTTCTGCTTCCAGGCTCACTGGTGGGCAGTGCTATTGATGGGTATCGCTCTGATCATGCTGATGGCTGGCTTCATTAAGATCTGTAGTGTCCACACTCCCTCCAGCAACCCCAAACTGCCCCCACCCAAACCACTACCAGGTGAGTCTTGGCACCCCCTCTAGCAACCCCAAACCACTACCAGGTGAGTCTCGGCACTCCCCCTAGCAACCCCAAACCACTACCAGGTGAGTCTCGGCACCCCCTCTAGCAACCCCAAACCACTACCAGGTGAGTCTCCACACCCCCTCTAGCAACCCCAAACCACTACCAGGTGAGTCTCCACACCCCCTCTAGCAACCCCAAACCACTACCAGGTGAGTCTCCACACTCCCTCTAGCAACCCCAAACCACTACCAGGTGAGTCTCGGCACTCCCCCTAGCAACCCCAAACCACTACCAGGTGAGTCTCGGCACCCCCTCTAGCAACCCCAAACCACTACCAGGTGAGTCTCCACACCCCCTCTAGCAACCCCAAACCACTACCAGGTGAGTCTCCACACCCCCTCTAGCAACCCCAAACCACTACCAGGTGAGTCTCCACACCCCCTCTAGCAACCCCAAACCAGGTCAGGAGCAGAGAACTACAACAGTATGAGTGTTGTCAGAAATGACCAGGTCGCCCTTAAAATAGAGGAGTTTTAACCTCTATGGATGTACCTGGTGAAATTAAGGTTAAAAGAGAAATGCCTGTGAAAAGACGGGAATGTTCAGCTAAACCAGTGGTCACCGACCTTTTTCCGAGTCAAGATCACTTCCCGGGTCAAAAGCCCAGATCTCCCGCTCAGATTTAGTTTTAACTAGTGATGCACCGATATGACATTTTTGGCTGATACCGATATCTGATATTCTCCTTGCCCAAAAACAACGATACCGATAACCGGTATTTACAATTTTAGCGGCCTTTTAAGCATTCTAGTACAGTCAAATAGTGAGACCACTGCGTCCATGTGTGTGTGTTAAGGCACTGCATCTCAGTGCAAGAGGCGTCACTACAGTCCCTGGTTCGAATCCAGGCTGTATCACATCCGGCCGTGATTGGCAGTCCCATAGTGCGGCGCACAATTGGTCCAGCGTCGTAAATAAGAATTTGTTCTTAACGGACTTGTCTAGTTTTTATAAAGGTCACACATCACACACACACCACACTGACTCAAAAGTGATTTTGTTGGCATCTATTTATGTCCCCATGACCAGTAAAACATCATCAAAACCTTTTTTATTTCACTTACTTGCTGTGCTGTTTCATTGTTCAGTCGTTTCATTGTCAACCAGGATTTCTACGGAAAACGCCGTTTGGGTCTTTGCGTGTCAAACAAGATACACGTCAAATAACACTACATCTGTTTCAGTAGCTGTAGTTCGCTAGCTAACTATATATAGCTCGGTGTCATCATCTAAAATAACATAATAATAATAATAATCATTGCTAAGAATAATGAAAATGACTGCAGGTTCTACTGGTCATTGTTTTCAGGTTGGTTGTATTGGTGTTAGCTAGATACCAAGCTAAAGCTAGCTACCCCAGAAGTTGCGGTCGAACAAATGATGCTTTATTACCAACGTGGTAATGTGTAAACACATCGTTCGTGGCCGGTGTTTTGCTTGTTTGCAGACTTTCTTTGTCCAGCTTTGACAGTGCTACTGTATCTTTTTTTGACACGCAAAGACCCAAACGGCGTTCCGTAGTACGTCGTGAAGCTAATAGCAGTGACGCTATTACTGTGTAACTCCTGTAGGGCAACATCTGAAAAATGTGTACCGGTGCTCGACCAGTCGGCGAAAGCCAACATCACCCACGACAGAGAACGGTTGATTGTAAAAAGGGCAATGAATTCCATTATCTTGGCTTTAATGGATTTCGCCTTTGAGTAGCCTCGCTGAAATGTTCTTACTCTTTCAAGTGACTGCTGGACTTGTTGACTGCTCGATCCACACAGCAGACATTGTGGGCGAGGTTAGGAATGATGTGTTGCTCTTATCGCGCCACATTTTACGTGGCGTCATTACGTCATGTACCTTCGTTATACAGGTATGTCAGCTTTGATGTCGGTTTTACAAATCGAGGCATTAAACTAGACATCGGGCCGATACCGATGTTGTCATTTTTAGCTAATAATATCGTCCGATACCGATATATCATGCATTCCGATATATCATGCATATCACCCTGACTTTAAAAATTAAAAAAACGTAAACCTTATGCAACATTGACCTATTTAAAAACAGTTCTGTAGAAATTAGGATTGTGCAGTAGGCTTATAGGCCCAATACATTATTACTGCATATTGTCTGTGCTTGAATTGCCCTGCCAGTGTTGGTTGTTTCTTTCTTCTAAGACCTGCAAAGGTATATGATCACACTGGTAATAGATCGTTTGTTATATTACTTGTGAAGCACAGCTAAGTGATAATGTAATTTATTTATTTTTATTTTACCCCTTTTTCTCCCCAATTTCGTGGTATCCAATTGTTAGTAGTTACTATCTTGTCTCATCTCTACAACTCCCATACGGGCTCGGGAGAGACGAAGGTTGAAAGTCATGCGTCCTCCGATACACAACCCGACCAAGCCGCACTGCTTCTTAACACAGCGCACATCCAACCCACACCAATGTGTCGGAGGAAACACCGTGCACCTGACTGCTTCTCACTTGACTCACCGTCCCGCCCCTCTCCGCTCTGAGAAAAGGGTACACAGTCTTCCAGCTGATGGCGCAAATCAAGTCTCCCTGCATGCGGCAATTCATTTTGTTACTCCTATGACCAGAGAGAGTGAAATCATCCTCTGTTTTAAAAAAGACAAGCTGGAAGATGCCAATAATAAATAAATAAAATATAAATGCAACAATTTAATTGATTTTACTGAGTTACAGTTCATAGAAGGAAATCAGTTAATTGACATATAAATGCATTAGGCCCCAATCTATGGATTTGACATGACTGGGAATACAGATATGCATCTGTTGGTCACGGATACTTTACAAAAAGGGTAGGGGTGTGGATCAGAACACCAGTCAAAACCAGGCACACTTCTCCAGCATACAGGTGGCCATCGAATGTGAGCATTTGCCCACTGAAGTCGGTTACGACACCAAACTACCGTAGGGTCAAGACCCGGGTGAGGACAACGAGCATGCAGATTAGCGTCCCTGAGACGGTTTCTGACAGCTTGTGCAGAAATTCTTCAGTTGTGCAAATCCACACATTCATCAGCTGTCCGGGTGACTGGTCTCAGATGATCCCGCAGGTGAAGAAGCCGGATGTGGAGGTCCTGGGCTGGCGTGGTCACACGTGGTCTGCGGTTGTGAGATCGGTTGGACGTACTGCCAAATTCTCTAAAACAACGTTGGAGGTGGCTTATGGTAGAGAAATGAACATTACATTCTTTAGCAACAGCTCTGGGGGACATTCCTGCAGTCAGCATGCCAATTGCACACTATTTCAAAACTTTGAGACATCTGTGGCATTGTGTTGTGACAAAACTGCACATTTTAGAGTGACATTTTATTTCCCCCAGCACAAGGTGCACCTGTGTAATTATCATGCTGTTTAATCAGCTTCTTGATATGCCACACCTGTCAGGTGGATGGATTATCTTGGCAAAGGAGAAATGCTCACTAACAGGGATGTAAACCAAATTTGTGCACAAACTTTGAGAGAAATAAGCTTTGGATCATTTCAGGGATCGTCTATTTCAGCTCATGAAACGTGGGACCAACATTTTTTACATGTTGCGTTTATATTTTAGTTCAGTACAACAACACAAGCTTATCGACAACAAAGCTTATCGAAACACGTTGCTATACTCATGCTGCTGCAGTGCTAGTTGTAGCTTGAGTGGAAGTAGGGAAAAGGTGCATTTTATGGCTTATAAAAGTGTTGAACAAGATGTTGACAGGCAGAATTCTACCTTCAGACACGTGAACTAGTTCAAAACACTTTGCCTTTCTATAATTTTCTTTATGCGTCTGACTGATTAATTTTTTTCAAAATCAGTGAAATACAGAGTAAATCGGAATTACATTCATGGGAATGTGATATGATCTTTTCTGGTCATCTGACAGAATCAGTCAGTAAGCTACGTACCACTATCCACTCTGGCAGTCAGTAAGCTACGTACCACTATCCACTCTGGCAGTCAGTAAGCTACGTACCACTATCCACTCAGTAAGCTACGTACCACTATCCACTCAGTCAGACAGCGCTAAATAGCGACTTAAACATGAATTTACTCATAACAACAGCAGCTCTTTGCTTTATTCATGGTCTGAAACGTTTTAATCTCACAGTATCAACTTTTGCTGTGTGTACTTTTTTTTTTACAGTGTCTGGATTCAGGAAACTGTGCAGACAAGGTGATCTGAGATTTCTGATTAGCCAGCGGTAGGCCTATAGGTGTACTTGATTTGCTCTCTGGGCCTGCCAGGAAGGCACAGTTCTACCTTCAGACACATGAGCTGGTTCAAAATGGGAACACTTTGCCTTCCTAGTGCTAGGGCTGTTGAATCAAGTGCACTTACCGCCAATAGTGCGGAAATAGTATAAAACATTTGAATGCGAGGCTTTATCCTTGGGTTTTTACAGAAATGTTTGTTGATCAACCAGTCAATCGCGATCGACTTGTTGTTGACCAATGTGCTAGACTAACCTCTCTCTCCCTCTTACCCCAGGCACGTTGAAGAGGAGGAGAGCCCAGCAGCAGGCCAGGGAGGCCCAGGTGCACCAGTCCCAGTCGCACCATGGAGGTGTCGGTCACGGCCAGCACCACCCTGTCTCTGGGGGCCAGCGGCAGCAGCCCTCACGCCAGCCTCAGCCCCAGAGGCACCACCGCAGCCAAGGTCAGCCTAGAGAAAACTACCAGATGGGCCAGATGAGACGCTGAGCTGCTGAGACACTGGGGTTCGGGGTGGGGGGACGCTGTTCCCTCCATCGCCTGCTCCTTGCCTTGCCTTGGCTCCTCCTTGTGCCTATTTATGTCACTGCTGGGATTGAGATTTGAACCCATTTGTTGGTATTTGATTGAACCCATGTCTCCAGGGTGGAAATCCCACCTCTTCACCATTTAAACCTAGAGGATATTCTTAGATGTTTTATGATTTAGGATCGATGGAATTGAGGGAAAGAAAAGGGAACAACACTTTTAGTTTTTACACACTTGTTTATCTAATGGTTAAGGCGCTGTGTTGCCACGTGGGAGACCCGGATTCAAATCACACCGGTTTACACCTAACAGTGGGATAAAACACGTGCTTCGCTCCACCCAAAGAACAGCCTAAACTGGTTGTTTATACCATCCCCATACGTCAGACCCTCCATCTGCAAACAGACAATCAGGAAGGAGTTGAGAAAGCTCAAAGACCCCCTCCAACTACCACCACTAGAGCTGCAGCACAGCTGACCTCTTTAAATAAAGACCTCCTCCAACGACCACCACTAGAGCTGCAGCACAGCTGACCTCTTCAAATAAAGACCTCCTCCAACGACCACCACTAGAGCTACAGCACCACTGACATCTTTAAATAAAGACCTCCTCCAACGACCACCACTAGAGCTGCAGCACGGCTGACCTCTTTAAATGAAGACCTCCTCCAACGACCACCACTGGAGCTGCAGCACAGCTGACCTCTTTAAATAAAGACCTCCTCCAACGACCACCACTAGAGCTGCAGCACGGCTGACCTCTTTAAATGAAGACCTCCTCCAACGACCACCACTAGAGCTGCAGCACGGCTGACCTCTTCAAATGAAGACCTCCTCCAACGACCACCACTGGAGCTGCAGCACAGCTGACCTCTTCAAATAAAGACCTCCTCCAACGACCACCACTGGAGCTACAGCCCAGCTGACCTCTTCAGTCTTCATCCAGCTGTTTTCTGGGGCTCCACCTTTTGGAGTGAGATCTGACATTTTGTCATTCTGTGGATGGAAGTGACCATCAGCATTGCAGTGTGGATGGAAGTGACCATCAGCATTGCAGTGTGGAGTGGAAGTGACCGTCAGCATTGCAGTGTGGAGTGGAAGTGACCGTCAGCATTGCAGTGTGGAGTGGAAGTGACCGTCAGCATTGCAGTGTGGAGTGGAAGTGACCATCAGCATTGCAATGTGGAGTGGAAGTGACCGTCAGCATTGCAGTGTGGAGTGGAAGTGACCATCAGCCGTTGCAGTGTGGAGTGGAAGTGACCATCAGCATTGCAGTGTGGAGTGGAAGTGACCATCAGCATTGCAGTGTGGAGTGGAAGTGACCGTCAGCCGTTGCAGTGTGGAGTGGAAGTGACCATCAGCCGTTGCAGTGTGGAGTGGAAGTGACCGTCAGCATTGCAGTGTGGAGTGGAAGTGACCATCAGCCGTTGCAGTGTGGAGTGGAAGTGACCGTCAGCATTGCAGTGTGGAGTGGAAGTGACCATCAGCCGTTGCAGTGTGGAGTGGAAGTGACCATCAGCATTGCAGTGTGGAGTGGAAGTGACCATCAGCCGTTGCAGTGTGGAGTGGAAGTGACCATCAGCATTGCAGTGTGGAGTGGAAGTGACCATCAGCCGTTGCAGTGTGGAGTGGAAGTGACCATCAGCATTGCAGTGTGGAGTGGAAGTGACCATCAGCCGTTGCAGTGTGGAGTGGAAGTGACCATCAGCATTGCAGTGTGGAGTGGAAGTGACCATCAGCCGTTGCAGTGTGGAGTGGAAGTGACCGTCAGCATTACAGTGTGGAGTGGAAGTGACCATCAGCCGTTGCAGTGTGGAGTGGAAGTGACCATCAGCCGTTGCAGTGTGGAGTGGAAGTGACCATCAGCATTGCAGTGTGGAGTGGAAGTGACCATCAGCCGTTGCAGTGTGGAGTGGAAGTGACCATCAGCCATTGCAGTGTGGAGTGGAAGTGACCATCAGCATTGCAGTGTGGAGTGGAAGTGACCGTCAGCATTGCAGTGTGGAGTGGAAGTGACCGTCAGCATTGCAGTGTGGAGTGGAAGTGACCATCAGCATTGCAATGTGGAGTGGAAGTGACCGTCAGCATTGCAGTGTGGAGTGGAAGTGACCGTCAGCATTGCAGTGTGGAGTGGAAGTGACCATCAGCCATTGCAGTGTGGAGTGGAAGTGACCATCAGCATTGCAGTGTGGAGTGGAAGTGACCATCATCCGTTGCAGTGTGGAGTGGAAGTGACCATCAGCATTGCAGTGTGGAGTGGAAGTGACCATCAGCCGTTGCAGTGTGGAGTGGAAGTGACCGTCAGCATTGCAGTGTGGAGTGGAAGTGACCGTCAGCATTGCAGTGTGGAGTGGAAGTGACCGTCAGCATTGCAGTGTGGAGTGGAAGTGACCATCAGCCGTTGCAGTGTGGAGTGGAAGTGACCATCAGCATTGCAGTGTGGAGTGGAAGTGACCATCAGCCGTTGCATTTTTTTTTTCTCATTTATTTGAATAGAGTTCCAAGGAGTGGAGGAATGGTTCCATCACATGTAGCTTTAGTTGTGTGGTTTTTTTCTCTTTCCATTTGCAAAGTCCCTCCTCCTGAGTGAGAACACACACATGTTCCAAGGCTCCTGGTTGGTTGAAATGTTTTGTCAGCCATTTTAGCCAGAAATGAAAGAGATTTGCTGGACACAACGTTTCAAACTCAACAGCAAAAAGACACAAGGCTCTTCTCTTTGTTTCTCCATGCAGACTCTCAGAGACAGTCTGACTGACTGTCTCTGACTGACTGTCTCTGACTGACTGTCTCTGACTGACTGTCTGTCTGTAAAGATTTTCAGTGTAACATAACATGAGTGAAAAAACACAACTATTTCTTCTACTGTAAATGTACATATGATTCTTTACTGATTTTGGTTAGTACTGTACTCTCAGGACAGTAACACAAATGAAGCTCTCTGGAAGGGTGTATGGGTAAGTGGACTGGACACTGAAGTTGGGAATTTTAACAGCATTTCAGCAATCAAGTTCTCGTTTTGCTGCAATCATGGAATCCTATGGATGGAATTCTCATAGTGTTTAGATTCCGGAGGTTCCAGAGGTAAGGTCACCACCATATCTCACTACTTCTCACCTTTTGTGACGTTCAAGAGCTCCCTCATCTCTTCATCTGGTATTTTTGCTAATAACTTGTTGTGGTCGCGACGCGATGGGAAGTTCACTTAGTTTTTACACACTTTTCTTGTTTTGTCCCAGTTTATTTTGTATATATATATATATGTGTGTTTTGATGCAGTAGAATGAATAGAACAAAGAACCACTAATTAAAAGCTGACTCTGTCACGGCACTGACGGCAGGCTAAGCTAAGCTAAGCTTGGCATAGGGTCCATCCAAAATAGCACCCTATTCCCTATTTATCCCTGGTCCAAACTAGTGCACTATGTATAGTTGAAGTCGGAAGTTTTACATACACTTAGGTTGGAGTCATTAAAACTCGTTTTTCAACCACTCCACAAATTTCTTGTTAACAAACTATAGTTTGGGCAAGTCGGTTAGGACATCTACTTTGTGCATGACACAAGTCTTTTTTCCAACAATTGTTTACAGACAGATTATTTCACTTATAATTCACTGTATCACAATTCCAGTGGGTCAGAAGTTTACATACACCAAGTTGACTGTGCCTTTAAACAGCTTGGAAAATTCCAGAAAATGATGTCATGTCTTTAGAAGCTTCTTATAGGCTAATTGACATCATTTGAGTCAATTGGAGTCGTACCTGTGGATGTATTTCAAGGCCTACCTTCAAACTCAGTGCCTCTTTGCTTGACATCATGGGAAAATCTAAATAAATCTTCCAAGACCTCAGAAAATAAATTGTAGACCTCCACAAGTCTGGTTCATCCTTGGAAGCAATTTCCAAACACCAGAAAGTACCACGTTCATCTGTAAAAACAATAGTATGCAAGTATAAACACCATGAGACCACACAGCCGCCATACCACTCAGGAAGGAGACGCGTTCTGTCTCCTAGAGATGAACTTGCTTTTGGTGCAAAAAGTGCAAATAAATCCCAGAACAAAAGCAAAAGATCTTGTGAAGATGCTGGAGGAAACAGGTACAAAAGTATCTATATCCACAGTAAAAACGAGTCCTATATCGACATAACCTGAAAGGCCGCTCAGCAAAAGAAGCCACTACTCCAAAACTGCCATAAAAAGCCAGACTACGGTTTGCAATTGCACATGGGGACAAAGATTGTACTTTTTGGAGAAATGTCCTCTGGTCTGATGAATCAAAAATAGAACTGTTTGGCCATAATGACCATCGTTATATTTGCAGGATGAACACCATCCCAACCGTGAAGCGCGGGGGTGGCAGCATCATGTTGTGGGGGTGCTTTGCTGCAAGAGGGATTAGTGCATTCCACAAAATAGATGGTATCATGAGGCAGGAAAATTATGTGGATATATGTCACGACAGTAGGTATCCTACGCACATACTTCCACACAAAACAGTAGGTGAGTTTTATCTCCATAGTTCTCACCACTGTGTATCACTGCCTAGCCGACAGTTCCATTCCCCCGAGATTAGGGAAACCTTGAGAAGTACTCCCTGTCCTCATAAGTTTTCTCAGAGTTCCTGCCAGGTCGGTTCAAACACAGTTTAACTGTTCTCGGTATCTTTCTTTCTTCGGCCCCCACATACAAATCCACATTCAAATCCTGAGCTACGCCTTGCTCAGACAGTCTGTGTATTTCCACTATACAGATACATTGTTTTAATCTAATTCTGATTAAAACTACACACATCATCAGATTATAATTTTATGATTCTAATCAATTTCATAAGGTGGAGTGGAATTATTTAATCATTATCTTTCAACATTTAAATTATTTTAACAATATATTTGATGCAACATCTCAAGACATCAGTCAGGAAGTTAAAGCTTGGTCGTAAATGGGTCTTCCAAATGGACAATGACCCCAAGCATACTTCCAAAGTTGTGGCAAAATGACTTCAGGACAACAAAGTCAAGGTATTGGAGTGGCCATCACAAAGCCCTGACCTCAATCCTATAGAACATTTGTGGAAAAAAAAGTGTGTGCGAGCAAGGAGGCCCACGAACCTGATTCAGTTACACCAGCTCTGTCAGGAGGAATGGGCCAAAATTCACCCAACTTATTGTTGGAAGCTTGTGGAAGGCTACCTGAAACATTTGACCCAAGTTTAATAAGTTTAAGTTTAAAAGGCAATGCTACCAAATACTAATTGAGTGTATGTTAACTTCTGACCCACTGGGAACGTGATGCTGAAATAAATCAGCTATGATTCTGACATTTCACATTCTAAAAATAAAGTGGTTATCCTAACTGACCTAAAAAAAACAGGGCATTTTTACTAGGATTAAATGTCAGGAATTGTGGAAAAAACGAGTTTAAATGTATTTGGCTAAGGTGTATATAAACTTCCGATTTAAACTGTAGGTGTTAGGGTGCCATTTCGTATGTACACTTACTTTAGTACAAAGAGGTTATTAAAGACACATTTCTAGGTTTACGTGAGTGTGGAAATACATTGAAAATCAATTCCAATATGGGAAAAAAAAGAGTTAATTTTCAGATCAAAAGTCTGACAATGTACAACGTGGCCGTGCAGTCATGTTTTTATTTAATTTAAATGTGACCATTGTTGATTGACTGTACTAGGCTGTAAGGTGTGTAATATTTTTTTTTTTTGTCTGTTACACAATTAATCATTAACTGATCATGTTCCTATGATAGCTGGGGGTTGATTTTAGTTTGGTATTTTAACCACTACAACAAACAGGAGTTATTCCAAGACGATCGCACATTCTAATTGTCCACTTTGTTTAGAGCTTGTTCCTAGATTGAAAGGTTCATTTTTGTCCCCATGCATTGATCACTTGCCCTGTAAAAAAAAAAAAAATGTGTGTGTGGGATGATTGGGTTGTGTTGATTTGGGCACCAAAACGGACGAAAACAGAATGCAACGGTGGAAGGACTACCTGGGATCTTCCAATAAGAAACGCGTTCTTTTTTTTGTTCATTTGGCGTTGCAAAAATGGATTTTAAAACGTTTTCATATTTTTTTGTTGTTGTTGCTGTGTGCCCTAATGACATAACCCTGTTCTGTTTAAAAGACTGTGTCCCCTACAGAGATGAGTGTCTTTGTGACCCTTTACATTAGTTAACACGAGTGTTGTTGTGCCATACTTTATGAACTAAGTCTTTTTATATTTTTTATCTGTACTTTTTTATGTAGGAAAAGCCAGTAGGGAGGTCTCTAAAAGCTATGCACTAGTTTGAATGGACAAATGGAAGACTCGTAGCAGAAACCGTCCTGGGACCGGGTTGTCTCTAACTCCTCTGGTGTAGTCGTCATGCCAAAACAGTCATTTGACTATGACTGACCATAGAAGTTGGTCGTGTACCTCTGCTCGGACGTTGCAGACGAATGCCAGATCTTACAAAGCCCGGATAGATATTTTAAGTACGCGCTATAACCACATCATATGTTATAGCAACTGGTGCCTGACGACACAGTCTGATGTGGTACGTAACCATTGGTTCACGCAACATCTGAAGAACAAGGAGCGTAGGAGACTGGTAGTGGGACTGTTTGACCTCCGGTGTTTTGACCTCTGCCCTTAATACTACAAAGGCAGTGGACTAGGTTGATTTTAGATCAGGGATGGGCAACTTTGATGGGGGGGGGGGGGGGAGCCACATAATGTAAACTTATCATGAGGGGCGGCAGTGGCTCTCTGGTCTGTGTACCCACACTCAAACCCATATTCATGCAGTCCGAGCCGGCCCTAGCCTTTTTGGGTCCCTAAAGTGAAATGTTGTTTTGCGAGCAAAACATATTAACGCCCACTTGACAGCAGAGAGAAATCTTAATTTCCTGCAATTCTTCACATTGTGCGATGGGGCGTAGACGATGTTGCCGTTTTTAAAGCACTACCCACGGAGTTTGTTGTTTTACTACGGTGCGCAACATGGTTCAATGTACCAGTTAATCAGCTAAATCTACTTTTTCATTTAATTTGTTTTATTTATTTGGAGCTAGAATTAGGATTGTGTATATTGTGCTAACGCTAATGCATTAAAATTGATCTGTGGTGCCCGTCCCTGGCCTAGATCATGTAAACAGCTTCAAAGCTAACTGACTTGCTTTCCTTTTCTGGGTCATGATCACATGTACTCTTTTCACACTATCGTGCAGACTCCAACCGTTCTGGGTCAGAACCGTTATTTTCACATTGTCCTTTCCAGCCCGGTTCCAGCAACAATGGTGGATGTGTAACCAGGCCAGGGCAGTATATCTTGCTTTGGCTTGGCTTGGCTCGGTTCAGCTCGGTTGTGTGAAAACACGTCATGGGCTCTGTAGGGGACTTTCTCACATTGAATCTCATCGTGGAGTTTTTCTGTAGAAAATGAAGCCGTTTTAAAAACCATACTACTGGCTAGTACACTCACAGTACACTCACAGTACTCTCACAGTACACTCACAGTACACTCACAGTACTCTCACAGTACTCTCACAGTACACTCACAGTACTCTCACAGTACACTCAGTACTTGGGAGGATTTAGAGTTTTTATTTGAAGATTTAAAAAATAGAATTTCGATACGTCTGTTGCTTTCTTTTTTTTGTATTATAAATCCAGAGAAACTGTTCAGAGATGTTCATACACTATATATACAACAGGATGTGGACCCCTCCCCCTCCCCCTTCAAATGTGTGCTTTTGGGTATTTCATTCACAACTGTTTGGGGTAGGCTCTTTTCCTGTTTCAGCAATGCGAGGTTCATACTGAAATAATTGTCAAGATCGGTGTGGAATAACTTAACTGGCCTGCACAGAGCCCTGACCTAAACCCCATCGAACATATTTTGGGATGAACACCGACTACGAGCCAGGCCTAATCCCCAAACATCCCAACCTCACTAATGCTCTTGTGGGCTGAATAGAAGTCCTCGCACCAATGTTCCAACATCTAGTGGAAAACCTTCCCCAGAAAGGTGGGATGCTGTTGTAGCAGCAAAGGAGGTCCCAGGGCCATATTAATGCCCATGATTTTAGAATGACATGTTCAACGAGCAGGTGTCCACATACTTTTGGCCATGCAGTGTATGTGATAAATCCTCCCTTTCTCAATAACACTTGATTTGAAGGGTACTTATATATATATAATAATTACATAACATTCATCAATCATAAGCACACATTCATATTAAATACTTACACACTGCTTATGAATGTTAAAAGGTCCTTTTTATTTAGGTACCCTTAAAATAAAAGTGTTACCAACCTTTTTGAGTTATTTATGTTCTTATCTATGCTAATTGAAATGGGATTCATTTTAAATATTTGTACTGGTTCTTTTTTTTTTCTCCGTCATGAAAATGTTTAAAACAATTAATTGTGATGGACTAACTGTGAATTCGTAAATTCGCTCTGGCTATCTACTCCGATTTCAGAGCACTCTTGAGTGTGTCAGAGCACAGAATAACTGCTGAAATGCCCGTGTTAGTAAACGTCAGCCAAAAAAGCGTGATTACATTTGTCACCAACGCTCTGGATAACGTGAGAAAAAAAACCCTAACCAGCTCTGCTAGGGCGAGTAAAATGGTCAGAGTGAGGTGTTCTCTCATTTTTGTCTGGAAGTAGCTAGCTAATTTTAGCTGGTTAGCTTGTGTGCTTGACTGCCGTTGTGAGGCCAGAACGCTCGGATCATTCCTATTCCTCGGCCGGATGTGCGCTCGCTCTGAACGCTCCGTGAGCCAAACGCTCTCAATTTACGAACGCCCAGAGTGTGGCGCTCTCTGCCACTCCAGAGTGAATTTACAAACGCATCCTAAATCTTTCATTCATTGTCATTTCATTGTGTCTGTTCTCCTGTGCATGGTTTGGATTAGAAGAACAACCACACAATAAATAATGCCAGAAAAATGTACTTTATTTTTTATTTTGTAATCTTCATGGGTAAAAAAAAGAGAAGTTTCTAGATATAAAACATGCACTGAAATGTCAAAAATTGAGTTGAATATGTTGTAGGTGAAATGATGTAGACCGAAAGAACACGAGATGATTAAAACGTTTAAAACTGTCTGGTTTTAATGTTCACTGTGTTTTATACAGTATCAAAAAATGTTTTCACTTTGAACATTTTTACTAAAAATTTCAAAAAATGTATTGTGCAAAGAGATGTAATTTTTTTGGAGTACTTGAAATGCATTAATTAAAAGACTCGTTTAAAATACACCGGATCCAGGATTGACTTTTTTTCTTCTGGAATGTTCATCAGCTCTTCTATTAGAATGTTCATCAGCTCTTCTATTAGAATGTTCATCAGCTCTTCTATTGGTGTTTCATTGTCATTTCTACACAATTCAAGAATGGACTGACGGTCTTTTTAATGGGAATACAATCTGAGACTGACGGTCTTTTTAACGGGAATACAATCTGAGACTGACGGTCTTTTTAACGGGAATACAATCTGAGACTGACGGTCTTTTTAATGGGAATACAATCTGAGACTGACGGTCTTTTTAATGGGAATACAATCTGAGACTGACGGTCTTTTTAATGGGAATACAATCTGAGACTGACGGCATTTTTTAATGGGAATACAATCTGAGACTGACGGTCTTTTTAACGGGAATACAATCTGAGACTGGCGGTCTTTTTAATGGGAATACAATCTGAGACTGACCCTTTTTTTTAATGGGAATACAATTTGAGACTGATTATTTTTTTTAACGGGAATACAATCTGAGACTGGCGGTCTTTTTAATGGGAATACAATCTGAGACTGGCGGTCTTTTTAATGGGAATACAATCTGAGACTGACCCTTTTTTTTAATGGGAATACAATCTGAGACTGACCCTTTTCTTAATGGGTATACAATCTGAGTTTTGGCCCGTCTTGCATGTTTCTATTTGGGGAGACCCCTGGCCAGATCATTTCAACTCTAAAATCACGTTGATATCCCAGATATCCATACGATAGAGTGGGTATTACAACTGATGTCATTATAATTTATGATGTACATTATCTATGTATTGTAAATCATGACGTAACAGAAACCTGTAGGATGGTGTCCATACTCTGTGTTTTTCACAGAAACCCCCGGTCCATAGCACATACATGTGCTGTGTCCTTGATTGTCAATACAGATCCTCAATACAGTGATTGGCTGTTGGCATGTGCACACTGACTGAATGAACTTTCACCCACAACAGTTGAGTGGGTTCAATAAACAGTCTAGCAGGAGCAGTAGCACAGTGCCATGCCTCTAGCTGTTCATTATGTATCTACTGAACTGGAGGCTGTGCTGGTCTGGCCAAATTCCACAGAACATATTAGCATGAAACCACAGACCAGTTTTGTGTTAACCTTCCACTTTGTGTACTCTGTGGGGGAGGATCTCAATTTGTTTTTCCTCGACTACTTGTGTCCTCTGTCCTTGCCTGCTTTTTAAAAAATGCCCAAGGTAATGGAGGAGCGGAGGCAAGGAGAGGAAACGTGGAAATAAATGCGCTTGTATGAAATGAGAATCTCCTTCTGTCATATGTTTGGCTTATGACACTGAGAACAAGGAGTGGAATATTAGCACAAACTGATTGGTACCCAGGCTAAGAATAAACACACTACTTCTGGTTCTCCTGGCAGAGTTCTGTACTGAGTACTGGGTTTTGGAGATGATAATGGGTGCTGGACTGTCTCCCAGACAGGAGTGGTTAGAAGCCAGCCCAGATCTTGACATGTCAGCCTCTTGGCCCTGAACATCTCCTGGGAGTGGTAGAACAAAATAAACACAACTCTTCATATTAAAGAAAAAATAACGACTTTTCAAAATCAATGCAAAAAAATATACTTATTTTCCACCATAATTTGCAAATAAATTCATAAAAAATCCTACAATGTGATTTTCTGGATTTCTTTTCTCATTTTGTCTGTCATAGTTGAAGTGTACCTATGATGAAAATTACAGGCCTCTCTCATCTTTTTAAGTGGGAGAACTTGCACAATTGGTGGATGACTAAATACTTTTTTTGCCCCACTGTATTTGTACTTTGGATTCAATTTACATGGCAACAATACAAAATGAAAAACAGAACGAAAGTACAAGTAAACAATAGTATCACATTATATACTGGGTTGTTCAAGCCCTGAATGCTGATTGGCTGGGTGGTTCGAGCCCTGAATGCTGATTGGCTGGGTGGTTCGAGCCCTGAATGCTGATTGTCTGGGTGGTTCGAGCCCTGAATGCTGATTGTCTGGGTGGTTCGAGCCCTGAATGCTGATTGTCTGGGTGGTTCGAGCCCTGAATGCTGATTGTCTGGGTGGTTCGAGCCCTGAATGCTGATTGGCTGGGTGGTTCAAGCCCTGAATGCTGATTGGCTGACAGCCGTGGTATATCAGACCAGTCACTCCGTGTTGCGTCGTGCTTAAGAACAGCCCTTAGCCGTGGTATATCGGTTGTATAGCACACACCCCTTCTGGCCTTATTTCTTAATTACACAACAAACTCTTTAACCACCATACATAGAATTCATGAATTGTAAATCATAACAGTTGTTTTTGTTTGGGATTTCTCCCGTTTTCTTTGAATACATAAATGTTATCTTTCAATGTACGGAGTATGAAGCGTATGGTCAAAATTGAGATCTATCTAAGCCTATATTGAAGCTTTTCTGCAATTACAAACGTTACTACAACAACCAAATAACATAATATGGCCCTGGGTTAACTGTTAGCATGAACCTCTTGTTTGAAACCAATTATAATTGATATAAAACTGACAGCGGTGTGATGGAATAACACATACATCATATTATAAGGGCTCTTTTCCAATGTTGTTGCAGATTGCTACTTATAGAACCTCCTTAAGAACTAACCATTCTGTATCTTTACCTATAAACAATTTACTGGGTGAACCGTGTGCTACCTCTATTCAATAACCTGTTCTACAGTGTTTCTCCATGTAGCTAAACTATTGGAGCTGCTATCAGCAATGAGCTATAAGGCATTGCACTGTGATCAGTCACTCGTACGTAGCATACCGGTCTGGTTACTAAATGTAATAACAGGCTATAACCCTTCTACTCCCACTACCACAGGGTTGCACCATGGCACACTGAGAGAGCAAGGCTGTCCTTGATGTGTGTGTGTGTGTGTGTGTGTCTGTGTGTGTGTGTGTGTGTGTGTGTCCAAACATGATGTCACACTACCAGTGATCTGAACCAGACAGAAACATTTTTATTTTATATCTAACTGAATGAATCCTCGTAACTCATGGCAATCATCTCGGATTTGTCTTTGAGACTGCTGTCCTCCTCCAGACCTTCATTCTTCTCTTCTTCCTCCTCCTCTTCTTCTTTCGCCTCGTGGGGTTTCTCTGGCTCTTTGTGATGCATCTCGACAAACAGGAAGTAGACCAGGGCCCCGACCACGCCCCCTAGCATCGGCCCCGCCACCGGGACCCACCACCAGTAGTCTGCCGTGCTGCACAGAGAGAGAGAGACACAGAGAGACTGTCACGTTCTGACCTTTATTTCCTTTGTTTTGTCGTTATTTAGTATGGTCAGGGCGTGAGTTGGGGTGGGCAGTCTATGTTTGTTTTTCTATGTTTTGGGTATTTCTATGTTTCGGCCTAGTGTGGTTCTCAATCAGAGGCAGGTGTCATTAGTTGTCTCTGATTGAGAATCATACTTAGGTAGCCTGGGTTTCACTATTAATTTGTGGGTGTTTGTTTCCGTGTGAGTGTTTGTCGCCACACGCTACTGTTACGGGTTTCGTTTTCATCACATCGTTTATTGTTTTGTATTTCAGTGTTCAGTTCGTTTTTTATAAATCGTCATGAACACTTACCCACGCTGCATCTTGGTCCGATCCTTACTCCTCTTCAGACGAAGAGGAGATCTGCCGTTACCGAAACACCCACCACAAAAGGACCAAGTGGCGTAGTAACAGCAGCAGCAGCGAACACAAGACTCCTGGACTTGGGAGGAGATTATGGACGGTAAAGGACCCTGGGCACAGCCAGGGGAATATCGCCGTCCCAAGGCAGAGCTGGAGGCAGCGAAGGCAGAGAGGCGCTGGTATGAGGAGGCAGCACGCCAGCGCGGCTGGAAGCCCGAGAGGCAGCCCCCAAAATGTCTTGTGCGTGTGCATAGCCCGGGGCGGTACATTCCAGCTCCTCGTATCGGCCGGGCTAGAGTGGGCATCGAGCCAGGTGCCATGAAGCCGGCTTTACGCATCTGGTCTCCAGTGCGTCTCCTCGGGCCGGCGTACATGGCACCAGCCTTACGCATGGTGTCCCCGGTTCGCCAGCACAGCCCAGTGTGGGCTATTCCACATCGCCGCACTGGCCTGGCTACCCGGGAGCATTCAACCAGGCCTGGCCCACCCATGGCTGTGCCCCTGCCCAGTCCATAGATTTGGGCAAAATTCATTTATTTCAATTGACTGATTTCCTTATATGAAATGTAACTCAGTAAAATATTTGAAATTGTTGACAAACCTTCAAAGGAGTGGATTTTGTTATTTCAGCCACACCCGTTGCTGACAGGTGTATAAAATTGAGGACACAGCCATGCGATCTCCATAGACAAACATTGCCAGTAGAATGGCTTTACTGAAGAGCTCAGTGACTTTCAACATGGCATTGTCATAGGATGCCACCTTCCCAACAAGTCAGTTCATCACTATCCCTGCCAGAGCTGCCCCAGGTTAACTGTAAGTGCTGTTATTGTGAACTGTAAACATTTAGGAGCAACAACGGCTCAGCCGTGAAGTGGTAGGCCACACAATAGAATGGGACCGCCGAGTACTGAAGTGCGTAAAAATCGTCTGTCCTCGGTTGCAACACTCACTACCGAGTTCCAAACTGCCTCTGGAAGCAACATCAGCACAATTTTATTTATTTTTTTATTTTATTTTACCTTTATTTAGCCAGGCAAGTCAGTTAAGAACAAATTCTTATTTTCAATGACGGCCTGGGAACAGTGGGTTAACTGCCTGTTCAGGGGCAGAACGACAGATTTGTACCTTGTCAGCTCGGGGGTTTGAACTCGCAACCTTCCGGTTACTAGTCCAACGCTCTAACCACTAGGCTACCCAATAACTGTTTGTCGGGAGCTTCATGAAATGGGTTTCCATGGCCGAGCAGCCGCACACAAGCCTAAGATCACCATGAGCAATGCAAAGCGTTGGCTGGAGTGGTGTAAAGCTCGCTGCCATTGGACTCTGGAGCAGTGGAAATACGTTCTCTGGAGTGATGAATCACGCTTCACCATCTGGCAGTCTGAAGGATAAATCTGGGTTTGGCAGATGCCAGGAGAAAACACTACCTGCCCCGATGCATAGTGCCAAGTGGTGGAGGAGGAATAATGGTCTGGGGTTGTTTTTCATGGTTCGGGCCCCTCAAGTGAAGGGAAATCTTAACGCTACAGCAGGCAATGACATTCTAGATGATTCTGTGCTTCTAACTTTGTGGCAACTTTGGGTGTGGCCCTTTCCTGTTTCAGAATAACAAAACCCCCGTGCACTAAGCAAGGTCCATACAAAAATGGTTTGTCGAGATCGGTGTGGAAGAACTTGACTGGCCTGCACAGAGCCCTGACCTCGACCCCATCGAACACATTTGGGAAGAATTAAAAGGCTGACTGCGACCCAGGCCTAGTCACCCAACATCAGTGCCTGACCTCACTAATGCTCTTGTGGCTGAATGGAAGCAAGTCCCCCTGCATCAATGTTCCACCATCTAGTGGAAAGCCTTCCCAGAAGAGCGGAGGCTGTTATAGCAGCAATGTTCCACCATCTAGTGGAAAGCCTTCCCAGAAGAGCGGAGGCTGTTATAGCAGCAATGTTCCTACATCTAGTGGAAAGCCTTCCCAGAAGAGCGGAGGCTGTTATAGCAGCAATGTTCCAACATCTAGTGGAAAGCCTTCCCAGAAGAGTGGAGGCTGTTATAGCAGCAAAGGCGGGGTACCAACTCCATATTAACGCCCATGATTTTGGAATGAGATGTTCAACGAGCTGTTCAGGCTGGCTACTTGCACATATATTCCTGTATTTGAATTTAAAAAAAAAGGTTTATGTTGATACATTGATGCTTATGGACAAAAAAAATAAAAAATCCTTAAGTCCTCAATGACACTGTCCATGCAGCTAACACACACTGGAGTCATAAATACCCATAAACAAGGAAATGTTTCCTTATCATACAAGGCTCTCCAGACAGATTTAAAAATACATAGGCTGTTTTTGCATTGATGATGCATGTATGTATTGAAGCCAAGTGTAGCTTAGTGGTTAGAGCTTTAAAGGTTGCTGGATCGAATCCCCTGCGCTGAAAAGGTACACATCTGCCGTTCTATCCCTGAACCCACTGTTCCTAGGTGGGTCATTGTAAATAAGAATTTGTTCTTAACTGACTTGCTTAGTTAAACGGAAAAACGTGTGGGGGAAAGGTAGAGAAGACGACGAGATGCTTCTAACCAGGGGGGCGAATTGCATAAGGTGTGAATTGGGGGAGGTTGTGTGTGTGTGTGTGTGTGTGTGTGTGTGTGGGTGTATAAGAAATCCTGAGATACTTTAAAACCTTGCAGATATACAGCCTGTTTTACATCATTTATTTCACACAAGTTAGTTATGAATAAACCTTTATTCATGTATAGGTTAATTACATTACGAAAGGAAAAGTGATGCAGCACACAACATAGTTATGGACTGATTTATGATTTATGAAAAGTGAAAACATTTTCTCCTGTAACTGCAGTTCTACAATGGCCACTGGAGGGCAGTGTAATGCAAAGGGTTATGAAATCCACAGATGGGCCCAAACCCACACTTGGTTTGCACATGGAAATATTGTTTCAATGAGAAACTTCTGTAACGCTTTTCTTCATTCCTCACTGTGATTTTACCGGCCCTTTGTGAGAATCAGGAAATCCGTTTTTGACTTGACTGCTTGTATTCTTTTCACCAGGCTGTCAGAGCATCACAACATGTCACCAAGGATAAGAAAAAGTGGAAGGAGCTCGTTGAGACCTCGTGTCCCAGTGGGAATGAAGAGCTCGTTGAGGCCTTGTGTCCCTCGTGGGAATGAAGAGCTCGTTGAGACCTCGTGTCCCTCGTGGGAATGAAGAGCTCCTCGAGACCTCGTGTCCCTCGTGGGAATGAAGAGCTCCTCGAGACCTCGTGTCCCTCGTGGGAATGAAGAGCTCCTTGAGACCTCGTGTCCCTCGTGGGAATGAAGAGCTCCTCGAGACCTCGTGTCCCTCGTGGGAATGAAGAGCTCGTTGAGACCTTGTGTCCCTCGTGGGAATGAAGAGCTCCTCGAGACCTCGTGTCCCTCGTGGGAATGAAGAGCTCGTTGAGACCTTGTGTCCCAGTGGGAATGAAGAGCTCGTTGAGACCTTGTGTCCCAGTGGGAATGAAGAGCTCGTTGAGACCTTGTGTCCCAGTGGGAATGAAGAGCTCGTTGAGACCTCGTGTCCCAGTGGGAATGAAGAGCTCGTTGAGACCTTGTGTCCCAGTGGGAATGAAGAGCTCGTTGAGACCTCGTGTCCCAGTGGGAATAAGCCGGAGTACTATAAGTAAGTAAGTTAGTGCATCTTTCAGTCAGAGTTGATGTCATCCTCACAGACAGTATCACCAGCCTTCTCGATCATCAGGAGCGGGGCTGATTTCTGTTGCTTACGCCTGGGGGGGGAGCACATTTCCGTAGAAGCATTGTATATTTCGACAATAATGCAGGGTACAAAAAAACTAGTCATAAATGAAAGATCCTTACCAACACACTGTTGTATTTAACTCACCTCATCTCTGAACGCAGGGCGTTGAGCTGGCTGAGGATCTGATCGTTGGTCTCTATCTGTTCGTCCAGATCTCTTTGTAACTTCCTCTTAGAGTTTTCCAGACGTTCTATCTCCTCCTCGGCCCCATCCATCTGTCTCTTCGCGGTCTTCAGCCTCTGGTTCAGCTAGGAGAGGGGGGTTACATAGCAAATCGTTTTAACAATGCATTAATGTGTTTAACAGTGTTCCCCTTCAACTTGTCCTCGAACCAGAGACCCTCTGAACACCCGAGAAACTGTCACCCATGAAGCATCATTACCTATCACTCCACTAAAAGCCGCGGTCCTGGCGGAGCGAAGGAAACAACTACTTTCAAGTTCTCAAAGTGGGTGACGTCACTGATTGAACGCTACTAGCGCGCACCGCTAACTAGCTAGCTTTTTAGTACTTGGCTACTTTAGTGCTTGTCTGTCGTCAGCTTCTGGGTCAGCTATAAGAGGTGTATTGTCTGTCTTCAGCTTCTGGGTCAGCTATAAGAGGTGTATTGTCTGCCTTCAGCTTCTGGGTCAGCTATTAGAGGTGTATGGTCTGTCTTCAGCTTCTGGGTCAGCTATAAGAGGTGTATTGTCTGTCTTCAGCTTCTGGGTCAGCTATAAGAGGTGTATTGTCTGCCTTCAGCTTCTGGGTCAGCTATTAGAGGTGTATTGTCTGTTGTCAGCTTCTGGGTCAGCTATAAGAGGTGTATTGTCTGTCTTTGGCTTCTGGGTCAGCTATAAGAGGTGTATGGTCTGTCTTCGGCTTCTGGGTCAACTATAAGAGGTGTATTGTCTGTCGTCAGCTTCTGGGTCAGCTATAAGAGGTGTATTGTCTGCCTTCAGCTTCTGGGTCAGCTATAAGAGGTGTATTGTCTGTCTTCAGCTACTGGGTCAGCTATAAGAGGTGTATTGTCTGTCTTCAGCTTCTGGGTCAGCTATAAGAGGTGTATTGTCTGTCGTCAGCTTCTGGGTCAGCTATAAGAGGTGTATTGTCTGCCTTCAGCTTCTGGGTCAGCTATAAGAGGTGTATTGTCTGTCTTCAGCTACTGGGTCAGCTATAAGAGGTGTATTGTCTGTCTTCAGCTTCTGGGTCAGCTATAAGAGGTGTACATTAGGAAGGATCTCCGTGAATTGGCCAATGAAAAGTCCTCAATGGATGTGAATTACTTTGACTCGCCTGTGTCTTCCTGTAACTATGGTAACACTTTTATCTGAATTTGCCACTTAACTTTCAGAGAAACATAAGAGATGTCGTGTCATCTTAAAACATTTGTAATGTCACGTTTATGATGTACACTTCAAATAATTGTTAAAGTAACTGTTTGAATGAACTTGAAAGTTGTTATGCTTCACCGGGTGCTACAGGCTTTGGTTTATACATTTAGGAGGTTGGACGCACCGAATAGTGCCACCTCGTTAGTCAGAAGGTGTTTCACCCGTGCTGGCCCAGGTGTGACAAATAAGAGTGGCTGGCCCAGGTGCCAAATAAGAGTAGCTGGCCCAGGTGTGACAAATAAGAGTAGCTGGCCCAGGTGTCAAATAAGAGTGGCTGGCCCAGGTGCCAAATAAGAGTGGCTGGCCCAGGTGCCAAATAAGAGTAGCTGGCCCAGGTGCCAAATAAGAGTGGCTGGCCCAGGTGTCAAATAAGAGTGGCTGGCCCAGGTGTCAAATAAGAGTGGCTGGCCCAGGTGTCAAATAAGAGTGGCTGGCCCAGGTGCTAAATAAGAGTGGCTGGCCCAGGTGCCAAATAAGAGTGGCTGGCCCAGGTGCCAAATAAGAGTGGCTGGCCCAGGTGTGAAATAAGAGTGGCTGGCCCAGGTGCCAAATAAGAGTGGCTGGCCCAAGTGCTAAATAAGAGTGGCTGGCCCAGGTGCTAAATAAGAGTGGCTGGCCCAGGTGCTCCAGTTGTCTTGAGATGTGGGAGGGTCAACCTCTTTAGTTGTCTCGGCCTATTTGAGTTCTAGAAAAACATTCCTTTGTGTGTTTCTTCCTGTCTAAGTTCGGTGTTGGGGTTTTCTTTTGTTTGCCTCTTCTAGGGCAAATTTAGCGGGCGCTCATTGTGGGTGTCTTTTAGGTTACAGTTGTTGTGGCTAGTCAACTTTCATGAGTGTCTTTCAGAACCCCTCCTAAAACAACACCGTTTAGTTTTGGTTTAGAGGTCAGTGACTCTGTAAGCTCCTCCTCCTCCTGTTTGAGTGACATGTTTGGTTTTGGTTTAGAGGTCAGTGACTCTGTAAGCTCCTCCTCCTCCTGTTTGAGTGACATGTTTAGTTTTGGTTTAGAGGTCAGTGACTCTGTAAGCTCCTCCTCCTCCTGTTTGAGTGACATGTTTAGTTTTGGTTTAGAGGTCAGTGACTCTGTAAGCTCCTCCTCCTCCTGTTTGAGTGACATGTTTAGTTTTGGTTTAGAGGTCAGTGACTCTGTAAGCTCCTCCTCCTCCTGTTTGAGTGACATGTTTAGTTTTGGTTTAGAGGTCAGTGACTCTGTAAGCTCCTCCTCCTCCTGTTTGAGTGACATGTTTAGTTTTGGTTTAGAGGTCAGTGACTCTGTAAGCTCCTCCTGTTTGAGTGACATGTTTGGTTTTGTTGCTAGGGAACGTAACACTGGTGTTCCTGGTTCTGCATAGATATGTGCTCATCGTCCACTTTACCTGGTCATTCTGGTTCTGCATAGATATGTGCTCATCGTCCACTTGAATCATCATCTCCTTCACTTTTCTCTCTAGTTTCCTGTTGGCTTGTTGCAGGTTGATGTTGTCTCTGAGAAGAAAATATGAAACCCTGTCAGACACTCATGATCACAGTCATCAGCTCTCCCCTCCACCTTACCTTTAATTTCCCTTCCACCTCTCATCTCCTCTCTCTGCAGCCTCAGCTCTCCCCTCCACCTCTCCTCTCTCTCCAGCCTCAGCTCTCCCCTCCAACTCTCATCTCCTCTCCCCTCCCTGCAGCCTCAGCTCTCCCCTCCACCTCTCCTCTCCTCTCCCTGCAGCCTCAGCTCTCCCCTCCACCTCCTCTCCCTGCAGCCTCAGCTCTCCCCTCCACCTCCTCTCCCTGCAGCCTCAGCTCTCCCCTCCACCTCCTCTCCCTGCAGCCTCAGCTCTCCCTTCCACCTCTCCTCTCCCCTCCCTGCAGCCTCAGCTCTCCCCTCCATCTCATCTCCCTGCAGCCTCAGCTCTCCCCTCCACCCTCACATCTCCCCCTCCCTGCAGGCTCAGCTCTCCCCTGCACCTCTCATCTCCTCTCCCTGCACCTCTCATCTTCTCTCCCCTCCCCTCCACCTCTCATGTCCTCTCCCCTCCACCTCTGATCTCCTCTCCCCTCCACCTCTCATCTCCCTGCAGCCTCAGCTCTCCACCTCGCATCTCTTCTCCCTGCAGCCTCAGCTCTCCCCCCACCTCCTCTCCCTGCAGCCTCAGCTCCCCCCACCTCTCATCTCCCTGCAGCCTCAGTTCTCCCCCCCACCTCCTCTCCCTGCAGCCTCAGCTCCCCCCACCTCTCATCTCCTCTCCCTGCAGCCTCAGCTCTCCCCCCACCTCTCATCTCCCTGCAGCCTCAGCTCTCCACCTCACATCTCCTCTCCCTGCAGCCTCAGCTCTCCCCCACAACTCATCTACTCTCCCCTCCACCTCTCATCACCTCTCCTCTCCTCTCCCCTCCATCTCACCTCTCCTCTCCCTCCAGCCTCCCCTCCAGCTCCTGGATCCTTCCCTCCAGTCTGGAAACCACAACATCCTGATTGGACCTCTGAGAGCCCTCTAGATGAGACACCCTACTCTTCAGGTCCTTATTCTGGAAGAGAACAATACCGGGTGAGCATGACATGTTGTATAAGAGGGTCAGGAAGCACTGGGTCATCATCATGACAGGTTCAATCGTCGACTGCAGAGAGAGATTGGTGATGTCACAGGGGTTAGAAGTTTACCTGTCTCTCCAGAGTGATCTTGTCACACTCCAGGTCCTGTTTGACTGCTCTTTCCTGCAGCAGCTCACCTCTTATCAGCTCCATCTGTCAGCAGAGAGAAAGAGACATGAATAGGCCTCCACTACACACTGCAGAAAACATTATTAAACTATTATGGACATGATGTCTGCTCTGTCTGTTTGCATTTCATTCTAGATCAGACAGCAAGTGAGCAGGGTCCCAAAAGACTATTCTCTACTGACAGTCAGTGACCCCGGCCGAGAGGAGGACTCTACTAACAGTTAGACAGAGGCCCCGGCCGAGAGGAGGACTCTACTGACAGTTAGTCAGTGACCCCGGCCGAGAGGAGGACTCTACTGACAGTTAGACAGAGGCCCCGGCCGAGAGGAGGACTCTACTGACAGTTAGACAGAGGCCCCGGCCGAGAGGAGGACTCTACTGACAGTTAGTCAGTGACCCCGGGCCGAGAGGAGGACTCTACTGACAGTTAGACAGAGGCCTCGGCTGAGAGGAGGACTCTACTGACAGTTAGACAGAGGCCCCGGCCGAGAGGAGGACTCTACTGACAGTTAGTCAGTGACCCCGGCCGAGAGGAGGACTCTACTGACAGTTAGACAGAGGCCCCGGCCGAGAGGAGGACTCTACTGACAGTTAGTCAGTGACCCCGGCCGAGAGGAGGACTCTACTGACAGTTAGACAGAGGCCCCGGCCGAGAGGAGGACTCTACTGAAAGGGAGTGTAAAGGGAGTGTAAAGGGACAGTAGAGGGAGTGTAAAGGGTCAGTAAAGGGAAAGTAAAGGGAGTGTAAAGGGACAGTAAATGGAGTGTAAAGAGAGTAAAGGGGCAGTAAAGGGGCAGTAAAGGGAGTGTACAGAGAGCGTAAAGGGAGTGTAAAGGGACAGTAAATGGAGTGTAAAGAGAGTAAAGGGGCAGTAAAGGGAGTGTACAGAGAGCGTAAAGGGAGTGTAAAGGGAGTGTAAAGAGAGTAAAGGGGCAGCAAAGGGAGTGTAAAGGGACAGTAAAGGGAGTGTAAAGGGACAGTAAAGGGAGTGTAAAGAGAGTAAAGGGACAGTAAAGGGAGTGTAAAGGGACAGTAAAGGGAGTAAAGGGGCAGTAAAGGGAGTGTAAAGGGACAGTAAAGGGAGTGTAAAGGGACAGTAAAGGGAGTGTAAAGGGACGGTAAAGGGAGTGTAAAGGGACAGTAAAGGGAGTGTAAAGGGACAGTAAGGGAGTGTAAAGGGAGTGTAAAGGGACAGTAAAGGGAGTGTAAAGTGACAGCAAAGGGAGTGTAAAGTGACAGCAAAGGGAGTGTAAAGGGACAGTAAAGGAGTGTAAAGGGGGAGTATAAAGGGAGTGTAAAGGGACAGTAAAGTAAGTGTAAAGGAACAGTAAATAGAGTGTAAAGGGACAGTACAGTGACAGTAAAGAAAGTGTAAAGGGACTGTAAAGGGACTGTAAAGGGAGTGTAAAGGGACAGTAAAGTGAGTGTAAAGGGACAGTAAAGGGAAAGTAAAGGGAGTGTAAAGGGAGTGTAAAGGGACAGTAAAGGGAGTGTAAAGTTACAGTAAAGGGAGTGTAAAGGGACAGTAAAGGGGCTGTAAAGTGACAGTAAAGGGACAGCAAAGGGACAATAAAGGGAGTGTAAAGGAACAGTAAAGTGAGTGTAAAAGGAGTGTAAAGGGACAGTAAAGGGAGTGTAAAGTTACAGTAAAGGGAGTGTAAAGGGAGTGTAAAGGGACAGTAAAGGGAGTGTGAAGTTACAGTAAAGGGAGTGTAAAGGGAGTGTAAAGGGAGTGTAAAGGGACAGTAAAGGGAGTGTGAAGTTACAGTAAAGGGAGTGTAAAGGAACAGTAAAGGGGCTGTAAAGTGACAGTAAAGGGACAGCAAAGGGACAATAAAGGGAGTGTAAAGGGACAGTAAAGTGAGTGTAAAGGTAGTGTAAAGGGACAGTAAAGGAAGTTTAAAGGGAGTGTAAAGGGATGGTAAAGGGAGTGTAAAGTGACAATAAAGGGACAGCAAAAGGGAGTGTAAAGGGACTGTAAAGGGAGTGTAAACGGACAGTAAAGGGAGTGTAAAGGGACAGTAAAGGGGCTGTAAAGTGACAGTAAAGGGACAGCAAAGGAACAATAAAGGGAGTGTAAAGGGACAGTAAAGTGAGTGTAAAGGGAGTGTAAAGGGACAGTAAAGGATGTGTAAAGGGACAGTAAAGGGAGTGTAAAGGGCCAGTAAAGGGAGTGTAAAGTGACAGTAAAGGTAGTGTAAAGGGACAGTAAAGGGAGTGTAAAGGGAGTGTAAAGGGATGGTAAAGGGAGTGTAAAGTGACAATAAAGGGACAGCAAAAGGGAGTGTAAAGGGACTGTAAAGGGAGTGTGAACGGACAGTAAAGGGAGTGTAAAGGGACAGTAAAGGGGCTGTAAAGTGACAGTAAAGGGACAGCAAAGGAACAATAAAGGGAGTGTAAAGGGACAGTAAAGTGAGTGTAAAGGGAGTGTAAAGGGACAGTAAAGGACGTGTAAAGGGACAGTAAAGGGAGTGTACAGAGAGCGTAAAGGGAGTGTAAAGGGACAGTAAATGGAGTGTAAAGAGAGTAAAGGGGCAGTAAAGGGAGTGTACAGAGAGCGTAAAGGGAGTGTAAAGGGAGTGTAAAGAGAGTAAAGGGGCAGCAAAGGGAGTGTAAAGGGAGTGTAAAGGGACAGTAAGGGAGTGTAAAGGGACAGTAAAGGGAGTGTAAAGGGACAGTAAAGGGAGTGTAAAGGGAGTGTAAAGGGACAGTAAAGGGAGTGTAAAGGGACAGTAAAGGGAGTGTAAAGGGACAGTAAAGGGAGTGTAAAGAGAGTAAAGGGACAGTAAAGGGAGTGTAAAGGGACAGTAAAGGGAGTAAAGGGGCAGTAAAGGGAGTGTAAAGGGACAGTAAAGGGAGTGTAAAGGGACAGTAAAGGGAGTGTAAAGGGACGGTAAAGGGAGTGTAAAGGGACAGTAAAGGGAGTGTAAAGGGACAGTAAGGGAGTGTAAAGGGAGTGTAAAGGGACAGTAAAGGGAGTGTAAAGTGACAGCAAAGGGAGTGTAAAGTGACAGCAAAGGGAGTGTAAAGGGACAGTAAAGGAGTGTAAAGGGGGAGTATAAAGGGAGTGTAAAGGGACAGTAAAGTAAGTGTAAAGGAACAGTAAATAGAGTGTAAAGGGACAGTACAGTGACAGTAAAGGAAGTGTAGAGGGACTGTAAAGGGACTGTAAAGGGAGTGTAAAGTGACAGTAAAGGGACAATAAAGGGAGTGTAAAGGGACAGTAAAGTGAGTGTAAAGGGACAGTAAAGGGAAAGTAAAGGGAGTGTAAAGGGAGTGTAAAGGGACAGTAAAGGGAGTGTAAAGTTACAGTAAAGGGAGTGTAAAGGGACAGTAAAGGGGCTGTAAAGTGGCAGTAAAGGGACAGCAAAGGGACAATAAAGGGAGTGTAAAGGAACAGTAAAGTGAGTGTAAAAGGAGTGTAAAGGGACAATAAAATAAGTGTAAAGGGAGTGTAAAGGGGCAGTAAAGGGAATGTAAAGTTACAGTAAAGGGAGTGTAAAGGGAGTGTAAAGGGACAGTAAAGGGAGTGTGAAGTTACAGTAAAGGGAGTGTAAAGGGAGTGTAAATGGACAGTAAAGGGAGTGTGAAGTTACAGTAAAGGGAGTGTAAAGGGACAGTAAAGGGGCTGTAAAGTGACAGTAAAGGGACAGCAAAGGGACAATAAAGGGAGTGTAAAGGGACAGTAAAGTGAGTGTAAAGGTAGTGTAAAGGGACAGTAAAGGAAGTTTAAAGGGAGTGTAAAGGGATGGTAAAGGGAGTGTAAAGTGACAATAAAGGGACAGCAAAAGGGAGTGTAAAGGGACTGTAAAGGGGCTGTAAAGTGACAGTAAAGGGACAGCAAAGGAACAATAAAGGGAGTGTAAAGGGACAGTAAAGTGAGTGTAAAGGGAGTGTAAAGGGACAGTAAAGGATGTGTAAAGGGACAGTAAAGGGAGTGTAAAGGGCCAGTAAAGGGAGTGTAAAGTGACAGTAAAGGTAGTGTAAAGGGACAGTAAAGGGAGTGTAAAGGGAGTGTAAAGGGATGGTAAAGGGAGTGTAAAGTGACAAAGGGACAGCAAAAGGGAGTGTAAAGGGACTGTAAAGGGAGTGTAAACGGACAGTAAAGGGAGTGTAAAGGGACAGTAAAGGGGCTGTAAAGTGACAGTAAAGGGACAGCAAAGTAACAATAAAGGGAGTGTAAAGGGACAGTAAAGTGAGTGTAAAGGGAGTGTAAAGGGACAGTAAAGGACGTGTAAAGGGACAGTAAAGGGAGTGTAAAGGGCCAGTAAAGGGAGTGTAAAGTGACAGTAAAGGTAGTGTAAAGGGAGTGTAAAGGGATGGTAAAGGGAGTGTAAAGTGACAGTAAAGGGACAGCAAAAGGGAGTGTAAAGGGACAAAAAAGTGAGTGTAAAGGGAGTGTAAAGTTACAGTAAAGGGACAGCAAAAGGGAGTGTAGAGGGACAATAAAGTTAGTGTAAAGGGACAGTAAAGGGAGTGTAAAGGGAGTGTAAAGGGAGTGTAAAGGGGGTGTAAAGTTTCAGTAAAGGGAGTGTAAAGGGACAGTAAAGGGGCTGTAAAGTGACAGTAAAGGGACATTAAAGGGAGTGTAAAGGGAGTGTAAAGTTACAGTTAAGAGATTGTAAAGTGACAGTAAAGGGAAAGCAAAATGGAGTGTAAAGGGACAATAAAGTGAGTGTAAAGGGAGTGTAAATGGACAGTAAAGGGAGTGTAAAGGGAGTGTAAAGTTACAGTAAAGGGAGTGTACAGGGACAGTAAAGGGGCTGTAAAGTGACAGTAAAGGGACAGCAAAGGGACAATAAAGGGAGTGTAAAGGGACAGTAAAGTGAGTGTAAAGGGAGTGTAAAGGGACAGTAAAAGGAAGCGTAAAGGGAGTGTAAAGGGACAGTAAAATGAGTGTAAAGGGAGTGTAAAAGGACAGTAAAGGGAATGTAAAGTGCCAGTAAAGGGAGTGTAAAGGGGCAGTAAAGGGAGTGTAAAGGGAGTGTAAAGGGACAGTAAAGGGAGTGTAAAGGGAGTGTAAAGGGACAGTAAAGGGAGTGTAAAGGGAGTGTAAAGGGACAGTAAAGGGAGTGTAAAGTGGCGGCAGGGTAGCCTAGTGGTTAGAGCATTGGACTAGTAACCGAAAGGTTGCAAGTTCAAATCCCTGAACTGACAAGGTACAAATCTGTCATTCTGCCCCTGAACAGGCAGTTAACCCACTGTTCCTTGGCTGTAATTGAAAATAAGAATTTGTTCTTAACTGACTTGCCTGGTTAAATAAAGGTAAAAAAAAACAGTAAAGGGACGGTAACAGATTCATGTTGTGTTTTAATTAGTCTGGCCTACTTTACCAACATACACACCCACACACACAATGCATTTATAGCTGCATCAGCGTTTCACAAACATAAACAAGTGTGTTTGGAGGCAGTTGTTGACAGAAGGATTGTAATACTGGAAACAAAGGATCTCAGTCTGACCTTCCTCTCATTTCAGCAACTTTTACTGTTGGAAGAGAACTCAGACCTAAATGTGATATTGATTTTTTTTAAATGGGTTCATGTCTGCCGTTAGCGAGGGAAGGCCCCTGATTGGGCACCATCTATTGTGTGTGTGTGTCTGTGTGTCTGTGTGTGTTTGTGTGTGTGTGTCTCTGTGTGTGTGTGTGTGTGTGTGTGTCTCTGTGTGTCTCTGTGTGTGTCTCTGTGTGTCTCTGTGTGTGTGTCTCTGTGTGTCTGTGTGTGTGTATGTGTGTGTCTGTGTGTGTGTCTCTGTGTGTGTGTGTGTGTGTGTGTGTGTGTGTGTGTTTCTGAGTACTGGCCTGTTGTTTTCCTTGATCCACTCTGTTCATCAGGAGATCTGTACTGCTCCTCTCATCCTGCAGATCCTGCTCCAGTTGGCTCATCTGACCCTGAAATAGGAAGCACAGGATATATAACCTGTGGTTATGCGTAATATGGGGCCGCAGGGTAGCCTAGTGGTTAGAGTGGAGGGGCGGCAGGTAGTCTAGTGGTTAGAGTGGAGGGGCGGCAGGTAGCCTAGTGGTTAGAGTGGAGGGGCGGCAGGTAGCCTAGTGGTTAGAGTGGAGGGGCGGCAGGTAGCCTAGTGGTTAGAGTGGAGGGGCGGCAGGTAGCCTAGTGGTTAGAGTGGAGGGGCGGCAGGTAGTCTAGTGGTTAGAGTGGAGGGGTGGCAGGTAGTCTAGTGGTTAGAGTGGAGGGGCGGCAGGTAGCCTAGTGGTTAGAGTGGAGGGGCGGCAGGTAGCCTAGTGGTTAGAGTGGAGGGGTGGCAGGTAGTCTAGAGGTTAGAGTGGAGGGGCGGCAGGTAGCCTAGTGGTTAGAGTGGAGGGGTGGCAGGTAGTCTAGTGGTTAGAGTGGAGGGGCGGCAGGTAGTCTAGTGGTTAGAGTGGATGGGGCGGCAGTTAGCCTAGTGGTTAGAGTGGAGGGGTGGCAGGTAGTCTAGTGGTTAGAGTGGAGGTGCGGCAGGTAGTCTAGTGGTTAGAGTGGAGGGGCGGCAGGGTAGCCTAGTGGTTAGAGTGGAGGGGCGGCAGGTATCCTAGTGGTTAGAGTGGAGGGGCGGCAGGTATCCTAGTGGTTAGAGCATTGGGCCAGTGACCCGGAAAGGTTGCTAGATCGAATCCCCCGAGCTGACAAGGTAAAAATCTGTCGTTCTGCCCCCTGAACAAGGCAGTTAACCCACTGTTCCTAGGCTGTCATTGTAAATAAGAATTTGTTCTTAACTGACTTGCCTAGTTAAATAATAACACTGTCAAGACATATCTTATAACCATTTAGTGTTGTTTTCTATACATGACTTGTATAGACTGGTCTGTGGATTCTACCTGCCACTGGTGCAGGTGACAACATGTTTTGCCATCAGCAACACAAACAGCAGTTATCGGTAAGTCTCAGTGGTAAATCAGCAACTGCTGAGCTTTTCCACTCCCCTCATCTCTACAAGGACATGCAGGTGGAAATAGAGGGATTTGAAGAGGTAAACATGTCAACGAGTCAGAGTGGGAAACATCCAATCCAACATTGTATTTTGTCTTGCAGTACGGGCGGGGGGGGGGGGGGGGGGGGGCCTTAGGGTACGGGCGGGGGGTGTGTGCCCTTAGGGTACGGGGGGGGGGGGTCCTGCTACTATGATGGATGTGTAACAGGTCTGCACAGATTCATATCGCAAGAGATCCATATCGCAAGAGATCCATATCGTAATAGATCCATATCGCAATAGAACCATATCGCAAGAGATCCATATCGTAATAGATTCATATCGCAAGAGATCCATATCGTATGCAATATTTTTTATATGCATCTCAGACGCGTGTAAGGTACGTTTTTATAGATTGTCTGGTTGTGTGTGCCTCTCCTCCACACACACAATAACAGTACCTCAATGAGTTTGACCTGTCGGGCGTGGTCCTCCTGGGCATGAGCGTTCCTCTCCTCCAGCTCCTCCACCTTCCTCTCCAGTTGTCTGCCTCTCTGCTGGGCCTCCTCCCACTCCCTACGACCCCGCTCCAGACCCTGCTCCAGGGTAAGTAGCTGAACGAACACACACACACACAAACACACACACACACGTAACGGAGTTAAGAACTAGCTAGCTTGAAATGTCGCCAATGGAGCTATCAAATAGGACTCGTTTTCTATAGCTCAAATCGGCTCGTACGTTGTCAAGCGGGTTAGTCGCGTGTGTTGGAGACATGGAGGAGCCTGGTTCATAGCCCAGACAGAGCCAAGTCCAGGTAGGGAATGCTATATGCTAAGCTAACGCACACATAACATATTAAACATGAAATAACTGTTCAATAGCTTTCATTTTACATTACGGTCTCCTCTCCTGATAAACCTTTCAACTCTAGAATCACTGCTCAGTTCCTTCTCTCTGAAGCATGAGAGAGAGAGAGAGAGAGAGAGAGAGAGAGAGAGAGAGAGAGAGAGAGAGAGAGAGAAGGGAGAGAGAGAGAGAGAGAGAGAGAGAGAGAGAGAGAGAGAGAGAGAGAGAGAGAGCGAGAGAGAGAGTGAGAGAGAGAGAGAGAGAGAGATAGAAAGAAAGAGAGACAGATAAAGAGAGAGAGAGAAAGAGAGAGAGAGAGAAAGAGTAAGAGAAAGAGAGATAGAAAGAGAGTAAGAGAAAGAGAGAAAGAGAAAGAGGGGCAGAGAAAGAAAGAAAGAGAGAAACAGAGAGAGTATAATCAGACTATGATCCATCCATCGGTGACTCAATACAGGAAAATGTCCCACCACACCTCTTCCTGCAGTTTTCTGGTATTCTGTTGTGATTTCTCTAGGTCCAGTCTCTTTTCCTGCAGCTGTTGTTGGAGCTCAGTCAGCTCTGTGTGGCTCTTCTTTCTGACTTCATCAACCTGCAGCTGGAGCTGCTCAGTGGACGCCTCACACTCCTCCACCTTAACACTCATCTGGAGCAGAGAGAGAGAGGAGAGGGAGAGAGGAGGAGGGGGAGAGAGAGAGAGAGAAAGGGAGAGAGAGAGAGAGAGAGAGAAGGGAGAGAGAAGGGAGAGAGAGAGAGAGAGAGGGAAGGAAGGGGGAGAGCGAGAGAAGGGTGAGAGAGAGAGAGAGAGAGAAGGGAGAGAGAGAGAGAGAGAGAAGGGAGAGAGAGAGAGAGAAGGGAGAGAGAGAGAGAGAGAGAAAGAGAGAGAGAGAGAAAGGGAGAGAGAGAGAGAGAGAGAGAAGGGAGAGAGAAGGGAGAGAGAGAGAGAGATAGAGAGAGAAGGAAGGGGGAGAGCGAGAGAAGGGAGAGAGAGAGAGAGAGAGAGAGAGAAGGGAGAGAGAGAGAGAGAGAGAGAGAGAAGGGAGAGAGAGAGAGAGAGAAGGGAGAGAGAGAGACAGAGAGAGAGAGAAGGGAGAGAGAGAGAGAGAGAGACAGCGAGTGGAAGGAGTAAAACAGACTGAATGGTGTTCATTAAACATTCCCCCCCATGATAGATGATGTTTTTCATGCAACGCCTATCATTTGCACTGGTGAGAACTCTAGTGTAATTCATGAGTATCATAACTTCTAAACCCAGCAGCACTCAAGGGTGGAGTCAAGAAAATAAATATTGAAATTATACTGGTCCTCTTCATTGAAACACAATGTACTTATCATTCTCAGTGGCCTATGACCTACAGTACACCTCCCTCCCTTTCCCATCCCCCTATCCCCTCCTCTACCCATCCCTCCCTCTCACCTCCCTCTGCAGTTTCTCCACAGTGCTGTTCTGCAGTCTCCTCTCCTCCTCCAGATCACTCTTCATCATCCTGAGCTCCTCTGTTCTCCTCCTCTCCTCCTTCAGCCTCTCTTTCGCCTCCCTGTGGTGGTGGTTCAGCTGGGTCAACTCGCTCTGTGAGAGGGAAGCACCACAGACAAAAGGACCGTGTTAGTGTGTGGTGAGACTACGGAGAAGAAGGAGACTACATATAACTGCTACAACTACAGGTTGTCCAAGTTGGAAATATTGTTTTTTTTTAAAGACTTGTTTACCTGTATAAAAGTCGGAATCTAACAACAAGTCTACTATGCATATTTCATTATTATATATTTATTATTATTATCATTATTATTATTATTATTATTATCATACTATGCATTTCAAGCATTTTTTGCTGACCTGTACATTCTCCAGCTTTATTAGTTGGTCTTTGTTTGTCTGGCTGATCTCCTCTTCCTTCTCCTTCACCTCCGCTAGCGTTCCCTCCACCTGCTGCTTCTCTCGCTGTGGAAACACATTTATTATTCATTTATCTAAAAACTCAGTTTATGATGCATTTTGTAGAATGTTCTACCTCATCGAGAGTCTATATTTCCCTCCAGGTGCTCCCTTCCTTCCTCCCTTCCTTCCTCCCTTCCTCTACCTCACCTTGAGTTGCTCTACGCATTTCACCAGCTGTCTCTGTAGAGTTTTGGACTCCTTGATGACGAGGTTGAGCTGGTCCACCTTGCTCTCCAGCTCCTCTACCTGGGTTAGTGTAGAGATGGGACACAATTATGTTAGCTTCAGGACAACCTAGTCTCAGAGCAAAACGTATTATATTTACTGAAGTCGGGGGCCTCTCCATTTAGTATGATTATGTTCCTTACCTTAAGCTACCAGTGTAATAGTGGTCGCACAATATTAACGACTAGTATCCTACGTCTTGATCGTTTAGTATGATATATTACCTTTGACTGCTTTAGTATGCTAAATATATGCTACGTTAGGTTACACTGTAAAAATATATATATATATATATATTTATATATCCTAATGAATTAGATTAAATAGATTAAATAGAAATAAAGAGATATTTTATGAATACGGGCCCTGATATGTTATCTGGACACGCTGTACAGAGCATTATGGATATTGTAGCACATCATTATGGGTACTGTAGTACAGCATTATGGGTTCTGTAGTATAGTGCATTACAGGTACTGTAGTATAGTGCATTACGGGTACTGTAGCACAGCATTATGGGTAATGTATTACATCATTATGGGTGCTGTAGTACAGCATTATGGGTGCTGTAGTACAGCATTATGGGTGCTGTAGTACAGCATTATGGGTGCTGTAGTACAGCATTATGGGTGCAGTAGTACAGCATTATGGGTACTGTAGTACAGCATTATGGGTATTGTATTACAGCATTATGGGTACTGTAGTACAGCATTATGGGTGCTGTAGTACAGCATTATGGGTGCTGTAGTACAGCATTATGGGTGCTGTAGTACATAATGCCCCAGTACCTGTCCCTTAAGCTCCTCTCTCTCCTGGATCCGCTCCTTCACCTGGCCCCGGGCCTCCCCTCTCTCCTCCTCCACCTCCTTCTTCTCCTGGCCCAGAACTGTGTTACTCTGACAGGGAGACAGAGGGAGTTAGAACACACACAAGATACAATATGTTGAGTGGAACATTAAGTTATGCTATTGAGCTACTGGGATATTCAATTCAATTAAACTCAACTCATCATTTACCTCTTTCACCTCCTCCACCTCCTCTTGGAGCTTCTGCACCTCCTTGTCGTACACCTCCTTCATAATGCCCAGCTCCTTGTCATGACTCTCCACTTCCTCCTTCAGCGCTCCCTTCAGGGCGGTCAGCTCCCTCTCCCTCCAGTGTAGCACCTCCTCCTGCTCCTCCTGCACCTGAATGAGCTCCTGGAAGTCCAACCGCAGCTGGGCCAGATCCTAAAAAACAGACACATCTTTTAACTTCTAGAAATCCATCTAGTTCTGACTTGAACTCCGTGCTTCAGAGCCATCCTAATAGCAAGGTTTTTACTTCCTGTGTGCTTGTGTCTCGGAGGGGGGTCGTAACAAAACGGAATATTCTTTACCGTTTCCTTGACAATTAAAGTGACCCCCTTCTTCCTCTCTTCAAAAGTAGAAAATACACTTCTAATACGTGTAAGAATAGTACTCTATATGGTCTATACAAATCAAATCAAACTTTATTTGTCACATGCGACGAATACAACAAGTGTAGACTTTACAGTGAAATGCTTTACTGACAAGCCCTTAACCAACAGTGCAGTTCAATAAGAGTTAAGAAAATATTTACCAAGTAGACTAAAGTAAAAAGTAATAATAAAAAGTAACACAATAAGAATAACAATAACGCGGCTATATACAGGGGGTACCGGTACAGAGTCAATGTGGAGGCTATATACAGGGTGTTACGGTACAGAGTCAATGTGGAGGCTATATACAGGGTATTACGGTACAGAGTCAGTGTGGAGGCTATATACAGGGTGTTACGGTACAGAGTCAATGTGGAGGCTATATACAGGGGGTACCGGTACAGAGTCAATGTGGAGGCTATATACAGGGTGTTACGGTACAGAGTCAATGTGGAGGCTATATACAGGGTATTACGGTACAGAGTCAATGTGGAGGCTATATACAGGGTGTTACGGTACAGAGTCAATGTGGAGGCTATATACAGGGTGTTACGGTACAGAGTCAATGTGGAGGCTATATACAGGGTATTACGGTACAGAGTCAATGTGGAGGCTATATACAGGGGGTACCGGTACAGAGTCAATGTGGAGGCTATATACAGGGTGTTACGGTACAGAGTCAATGTGGAGGCTATATACAGGGTATTACGGTACAGAGTCAGTGTGGAGGCTATATACAGGGTGTTACGGTACAGAGTCAATGTGGAGGCTATATACAGGGGGTACCGGTACAGAGTCAATGTGGAGGCTATATACAGGGTGTTACGGTACAGAGTCAATGTGGAGGCTATATACAGGGTATTACGGTACAGAGTCAATGTGGAGGCTATATACAGGGTGTTACGGTACAGAGTCAATGTGGAGGCTATATACAGGGTGTTACGGTACAGAGTCAATGTGGAGGCTATATACAGGGTATTACGGTACAGAGTCAATGTGGAGGCTATATACAGGGTGTTACGGTACAGAGTCAATGTGGAGGCTATATACAGGGTGTTACGGTACAGAGTCAATGTGGAGGCTATATACAGGAGGTACCGGTACAGAGTCAATGTGGAGGCTATATACAGGGTTTTACGGTACAGAGTCAATGTGGAGGCTATATACAGGGTATTACGGTACAGAGTCAATGTGGAGGCTATATACAGGGTGTTACGGTACAGAGTCAATGTGGAGGCTATATACAGGGTGTTACGGTACAGAGTCAATGTGGAGGCTATATACAGGGTGTTACGGTACAGAGTCAATGTGGAGGCTATATACAGGGTGTTACGGTACAGAGTCAATGTGGAGGCTATATACAGGGTGTTACGGTACAGAGTCAATGTGGAGGTTATATACAGGGTGTTACGGTACAGAGTCAATGTGGAGGTTATATACAGGGGGTACCGGTACAGAGTCAATGTGGAGGCTATATACAGGGGGTACCGGTACAGAGTCAATGTGGAGGTTATATACAGGGGGTACTGGTACAGAGTCAATGTGGAGGCTATATACAGGGGGTACCGGTACAGAGTCAATGTGGAGGCTATATACAGGGTGTTACGGTACAGAGTCAATGTGGAGGCTATATACAGGGTATTACGGTACAGAGTCAATGTGGAGGCTATATACAGGGTGTTACGGTACAGAGTCAATGTGGAGGCTATATACAGGAGGTACCGGTACAGAGTCAATGTGGAGGCTATATACAGGGTGTTACGGTACAGAGTCAATGTGGAGGCTATATACAGGGTATTACGGTACAGAGTCAATGTGGAGGCTATATACAGGGTGTTACGGTACAGAGTCAATGTGGAGGCTATATACAGGGTGTTACGGTACAGAGTCAATGTGGAGGCTATATACAGGGTGTTACGGTACAGAGTCAATGTGGAGGCTATATACAGGGTGTTACGGTACAGAGTCAATGTGGAGGCTATATACAGGGTGTTACGGTACAGAGTCAATGTGGAGGTTATATACAGGGTGTTACGGTACAGAGTCAATGTGGAGGTTATATACAGGGGGTACCGGTACAGAGTCAATGTGGAGGCTATATACAGGGGGTACCGGTACAGAGTCAATGTGGAGGTTATATACAGGGGGTACTGGTACAGAGTCAATGTGGAGGCTATATACAGGGGGTACCGGTACAGAGTCAATGTGGAGGCTATATACAGGGTGTTACGGTACAGAGTCAATGTGGAGGCTATATACAGGGGGTACTGGTACAGAGTCAATGTGGAGGTTATATACAGGGGATACCGGTACAGAGTCAATGTGGAGGCTATATACAGGGGGTACCGGTACAGAGTCAATGTGGAGGTTATATACAGGGTGTTACGGTAAAGAGTCAATGTGGAGGCTATATACAGGGTGTTACGGTACAGAGTCAATGTGGAGGCTATATACAGGGTGTTACGGTACAGAGTCAATGTGGAGGCTATATACAGGATGTTACGGTACAGAGTCAATGTGGAGGTTATATACAGGGTGTTACGGTAAAGAGTCAAAGTGGAGGCTATATACAGGGTGTTACGGTACAGAGTCAATGTGGAGGCTATATACAGGGGTACCGGTACAGAGTCAATGTGGAGGCTATATACAGGGGGTACCGGTACAGAGTCAATGTGGAGGCTATATACAGGGGGCACCGGAACTGAGTCAGTGTGGAGGCAATATACAGGGGTTACCGGTACAGAGTCAGTGTGGAGGCTATATACAGGGTGTTACGGTACAGAGTCAATGTGGAGGTTATATACAGGGGGCACCGGAACTGAGTCAGTGTGGAGGCTATATACAGGGTGTACCGGTACAGAGTCGCTGTGGAGGCTATATACAGGGTGTACCGGTACAGAGTCGTTGTGGAGGCTATATACAGGGGGTACCGGTACAGAGTCAATGTGGAGGCTATATACAGGGGGTACCGGTACAGAGTCAATGTGGAGGTTATATACAGGGGGTACCGGTACAGAGTCAATGTGGAGGCTATATACAGGGTATTACGGTACAGAGTCAATGTGGAGGCTATATACAGGGGTACCGGTACAGAGTCAACGTGGAGGCTATATACAGGGGGTACCGGTACAGAGTCAATGTGGAGGTTATATACAGGGGGAACCGGTACAGAGTCAATGTGGAGGCTATATACAGGGGGTACCGGTACAGAGTCAATGTGGAGGTTATATACAGGGGGAACCGGTACAGAGTCAATGTGGAGGCTATATACAGGGGGCACCGGTACCGAGTCAGTGTGCTGGGGGTACAGGCTAGTTGTGGTAATCTGTACATGTAGGTGGGGGTGAACTGACTATGCATAGATAATAAACAACGAGTAGCAGCAGTGTACAAAAGGGGGGGGGTCAATGGGAATATTCTGAATTCAAAATATTGTGGAAGAATAAGAATGAACCAAGTTCTCTCACAACATGTTCCTTACCTTCAGAAGGAGCTGTTTCTCTGTGCTTTCTGCCTGTGTTGTGTTCTTGGCCTGGTCCAGTTCATCATGCATATCAGACAGCTGCTGCTGGAGGACCTTCCTCTCTGTACGGCCACGTTCTCTCTCTGCCTTCACCTTGACTAGCCTGAGGAACATACACCTTTGGTCTTGAGAAAAAGGCCACTAGGCTGAAACATGAACTGAAATATACAGACCACCTCACATTCTGACCTGCACTAGTAACACAAGCCTGAGAAACCAGAGAGCACCAGACCAGAAAAATCAGAAATTGTTCTTCAAGAGGCCATTTCACAATTCACAACGACAGGTTCAGAGATCCTCTCAAAATCTCCACATAAGGTGTAAAAGGTCTTGCCGGGGGTCCAGGATTGGGCCTTACTCGTCTATGACAACTTCAAGCTCCGCCTCCATCCCAGCCAGCCTATCCCGTAGCGTGGAGAGTTCCTCCCGTCTCCTGTCCAGTTCCTCCTGAACAGTCTTCACGTCCGTCTGAGCCCTCTCACATGCCTCCGCCAGGGCTCTACCATTCTACAGGACACACCGAGTCCCCAATGTTATCATTTAGCCATGAAGGATTTACACAGTATGATGTGAATTACACGTTTTACATCGGTTATGTTCATTAGCCACCAAACAGAAGAAAAATGGTTCTGAACAGAAACACTCACTCATAAGAATCACGTATTTTGGTTAAATACACCATTGTTCGTGACTTTCCCTAATGAAAACGACCCCGGGGGAACTACTTTACCTTGGTCTTGTGCTCCAACTGTGTCTTCAGCTTTGACACCTCTCTCTCCAGTTCTGCTCCTTCCTGCTGTAGCGCCTTGGTCTCAGCAGCACAATCCTGCAAGGTTGGGACGGACACACACACACACACACACACACACACACATTAGAAACCCTTCAGGTTCACATACACATTGTTAAAGACATAGGATACTTTAACAATGTGTATGTTTCAGGGTGGACAGAGCCAACCATCTTGAGACAAGTCATCCCAAACGAGCCTCACCCTGATCTCCTCCTCCACGTTCTCTGCAGTCTTCCACTTCAGTTGGTTGATTCTGTCAAACACCAGGGTCACCTTCTTCTGAGTGGTGGAGGATAAATCAGTGGTCCTGGGGGAATAACAACAACCAATCACACGGAGTTCCCCGGCATACCACAGTCATATAACTACCATACAACATACCAGTCATATAACTACCATACAACATACCAGTCATATAACTACCATACAACATACCAGTCATATAACTGCCATACAACATACCAGTCATATAACTGCCATACAGAACAACATAACAGTCATATAACTACCATACAACATACCAGACATATAACTACAGAACAACATACCAGTCATATAACTACCATACAGAACAACATACCAGTCATAGAACTACCATACAACATACCAGTCATATAGATACTGTGTGTAAGATAATTGAGGCTATAATTGATTTTGCTTGTGCTACACACACAGTACCTAACAGAGCCTCAATTTCCAGGCTTCCTCATATTCTTTCAGGACCAGATCTGTCTGATGTTCATCTTCTAACGTTTCAGCGTGGTATATCAAATTGTTTTTTGGGGGGGTTGTGTGTCTTCAAAGTATTCAACATTTCTGCCAGTTTTGTATTACTGGTGAGGAGATGAAAGTGATATTCTACTGTTGGCACTGTGGAAATGTGTTCATCATACTCGGCATTCCTGAACTGGTGTGTGTGTGTGTGTGTGTGTGTGTGTGTGTGTGTGTGTGTGTGTGTGTGTGTGTGTGTGTGTGTGTGTGTGTGTGTGTGTGTGTGTGTGTGTGTGTGTGTGTGTGTGTGTGTGTGTGTGTGTGTGTGTGTGTGTGCTGTAACAGCAATCATTTACCAGAATGTAACAGATCTCGTTCACATTCTCTCCGTTATATCATTACAGGCAAAATATATGAAATGTGTAATAGTCACTTGGGATCAGAATAGATGTCATTCAAATGTGAACTGAAATTTGAAATGTTCCTAAACGGAATGGGATCAGAATTGACGCCGACCCTCAGTCTCGCTGGCATCTTGCCAGAGGTTCTGTCACAGCTCAAGATTAAACGAGTAGAGAATCATGAAACGAATCGTGGTTGAGATATTCCACGTGTAAATTTACCCATCGTTGAGGTAAGTGAACAGTATCTGTTTAGTGGCGTCTTCATGTGGTCGTTGTGGTTCAGTGGAGAGCTGCTGCAGACCCCTCTGACCTTTCAAAAGATCTGGAGTGATGACCTGGTAACACAACATCAAGGTGAAGACACAGATGGGCAGTGTTTCATGTTACATTTATTTTAAAAAACAAATATTCCAGTAACTTGAAGAGTATTTTATTATCTGTATTTCTCTGAACTACAGTAGAATATATTATGTAACAAACTAAATACTCAGAGCTGAAATTAGTATTTTCAATATACTATAATATATTATAATTATTATATAATAATAATTATTATTCTTATTCTATTATAATTATTATATAATATTACTAATAATAATAATTGTATATTATATATTATATATTATTATATTATATAATTATATGAAATTAGTATTTTCAATATACTGTAATATATTATAATTATTATAATACTATAATATATATATATTTTTCTATAAAAAAAATATGTTTTTAATAGCAGGTCACAGTTTTGTTGCCTCCTATTACCCCAAATCTGCTGCGTTGATAGCAGACGTCTGATAGCACTATGGGGTATTAAGAAGGTCTGCTAAATTACCAAAAATGTAAAAATGAACACTTGCAAAGCACACTGGGCATTATTCCAATTAACTCCACCACCAAAACAAGGCCAAATTGGATTACAATACAACATTGTTTAGGGGCGGAGCTCATTCGAATAATAACTAGTGAGGTTTTGCAAGGGTTCATTTTTACGTTTACATTTTGGTTGAGGGTTTAATTTAAAAAGGGGAAAAAACAGAACCCTGCAGACACTAAGCCCTCCATGGAATGAGTTTGACACCCCTCTTGTAAAACCACACATTTCACTACACCTATCCGGTATTTGTAACAACATATATAGTTTCTACTATAATATACACCTACTACTGTAGTACTATAATATACACCTAAATACTTTAATAATACTATAATATACACCTACTACTGTAGTAGTACTATAATATACACATACTACTGTAGTAGTACTACACACCTACTACTGTAGTAGTACTATAATATACACCTACTACTGTAGTAGTACTATGATATACACCTACTACTGTAGTACTATAATATACACCTAAATACTTTAATAATACTATAATATACACCTACTACTGTAGTAGTACTATAATATACACCTACTACTGTAGTACTATAATATACACCTAAATACTTTAATAATACTATAATATACACCTACTACTGTAGTAGTACTATAATATACACATACTACTGTAGTAGTACTATGATATACACATACTATTGTAGTAGTACTATACACATACTACTGTAGTAGTACTATACACCTACTACTGTAGTAGTACTACAATATACACCTACTACTGTAGTAGTACAATGATATACACATACTATTGTAGTAGTACTATACACATACTACTGTAGCACTAATATATAATGTGCAAAATGCGCAACTTCACTTTTATGCTGATGATTGTTATTTATTGTTGTGCCTCGTCTCTCACAAAAGCTTTCTCTCTTCGTTCGCAGGACTTTTTCCCCTGCCAACTGTTCCAAATGTCCGAACTGAATTTGGTAAAAGGGCTTTTATGCCCTCTGCGCCATCGTCTTGGAACGCCTTACAAAATACTTTTAAAGTGGAAGAACTTGTCCCGATCGGTGTTTTTAAATCACTGATGAAGTATTTTGAGGCTGAAACCAGTCAATGTTTTAAATTTGCTGTTTTAGGAGTTTGTTTATACTCTTGTGAATTCTATTTTTTTTACTAGATGACTTGTAGTTTTTCCATGTTGTCTGTCTATGATGACTTGGTGCTGCCTATCTTGGCCAGGACGCTCTTGAAAAAGAGATTTCAAATCTCAAATGAGCCCTTCCTGGTTAAATAAAGGTTCAATCAAAATAAATAAACTATATATACACTATTAAAACCAATTTACCTGAGTTTCTCTCTTTGACTCCTCCTCTGTGTGGTTGAGAGATCTGGATCTGCTCAGGGAGGTCTTCTCCACTCCACTGTACCGTACCTTCCCCGCTTTAGGTGACACAACGCTAGGCCCCTCCTCCTTCTCCCACTGGAGCTTATTAAACACCAGAGTGGAGGGTCCGTTGGCCCCTCTCCCCTTAGGTGACCCGGGAGCGCTGGTGACTCCCCCTGGAGTCTCTCCCCTGGTCCCTCTGACGGCCGAGGCAGGGCTGGAGGGGTCCAATGGGTATGAGTGACACTGTCGCCTGCTGTCCACGCTGCGTGACCTCCTCCGGTCTTCTGGGGCTATCCTCCCTCTCCTAGGCCCAGCTCGGCCCATCTGCTGGGGGCTGTCGAACTGGTTGATAAGGCTACCTATGGAGGGGATGGGTTCTGTGTCCACTGCGTTTGGGGACCTACTGGGGACGTTGGTAACCTCGCTTGGGGGACTTAGTAAGGTGGTAAAAGAATGGTGTTGGGGACCTGGGGCTGAGACAGGGCCCGGACCTTGGGTCTGGGTGGGAGCTGGGACAGGGCCCAGTCCTTGGGTCTGGGTGGGAGCTGGGACAGGGGCAGGGCCTGGGCCTTGGGTCTGGGCGGGAGCTGGGACAGGGCCCAGGCCTTGGATCTGGGTGGGAGCTGGGACAGGGCCCAGGCCTTGGGTCTGGGTGGGAGCTGGGACAGGGGCAAGGCCCGGGCCTTGGGTCTGGGCGGGAGCTGGGACAGGGGCAGGGCCCGGGCCTTGTGTCTGGGTGGGAGCTCTCTCTATACCCTCAGCAGGCAGAGGGATCCTGGCTGGTCCGGGTCTAGACCCTGCTCCCTGGGTCAGGGCAGCTCCTGCTCCACTCTGGAGACCTCTGGTGAGATGTCCCGGCCTAGGTACAGAGGTTGTCTGAGTGGGGGGAACAGAGAGTCTTCGGCTGGAGGAGAGGCGGGGGCTGAGGGGGCTGAGGCTGTTCCAGTCTGGGTTGTAGGGTTTCAGCAGCTCTGGGTGTCTCTGGAAGTTCAACCCAATATTAGATGTTGGCATGGTCCTCTGTAACTGCTGTAAGTGTGAATCCTGGAAGTCGAACACGGACACGGTGGAGGCCAGCATCCTCTGTGATTCCCTACCCTCCCTAACCTCAGTCAGAGAACCTCCACGAGCATGGTTGGGAATACTGCGCTCCATATTCGGACTTCCTAACAGAGATCGTTCCATATAGGGACTTCCTAACGGAGATCGTTCCATATAGGCACTTCCTAACGGAGATCGTTCCATATAGGGACTTCCTACTGGAGATCGCTCCATATAGGGACTTCCTAACGGAGATCGCTCCATATAGGGACTTCCTAACGGAGATCGCTCCATATAGGGACTTCCTAGTGGAGATTGCCTATCATTCACCATGGAGGTGTAATCAGACTGGCTGTGGGCGTTGACAGACTCTTCCTGGTGGTCCCAGTTTCTACTGTAGCTCTCCAGGCCACCAGACGGCAGAGCTGCTCTACTATCCCCGTTGTTCAATACAACGTAAGGATGACCCTCAATCCCCTGGACTTGTATCCTCACCCCGAACGTGCTGCTGCTGTCGCCCTGAGGACGAGGACCGCCTCTGGGACCAGGTCCAGGCTGTTGCATGTTGTAGCCCTGCTGTATTCTACTGAAGTCTGGAGACGAGCCACTCGCTCCGTTTCTGTGAGACTCCATTTATGGGAGTCAACGTAGAGACAACGTTGAGACAACGTTGTGTGTTGGCTGGGTTCACACCAGTCCTGAATGAACAAGCGGACTTTCCCTCAGAACTGAAGAGATTCACAGCTGTAAAAGAAGCAAATAAAAAACACTTTGGTCGGATGATATGGGGCGGCAGGGTAGCCTAGTGGTTAGAGTGGAGGGGCGGCAGGTAGCCTAGGGGTTAGAGCGTTGGACTAGTAACCGGAAGGTTGCAAGTTCAAATCCCCGAGCTGATAAGATCTGTCGTTCTGCCCCTGAACTGGCAGTTAACCCACTGTTCCTAGGCCGTCATTGAAAATAAGAATTTGTTCTTAACTAACTTGCCTAGTTAAATCAATAAAACATTTGTTGGTTCGTCTCCTCTTAGGCTCCAATAACCACCCCCTGTCTTTACAACAGTTTACCCCATGGAAAAATACATCACTTTCTATGTAATCAGGCGACTGTTTACAAAACAGAGAAGAAGTCATGCGGCCCAACTAGCAACAATGACATCACAACTCCAACAGCTGCAGCAAGCCACAGACAGACAGACAGAGAGAGCGACACCACCATCAACAGCACATTGAAATAGAAAAACAGTTTATTCAGTGTGTGCGAACAGTGTAACTATTGTTTACAGGACACAAAGTGCTGCATGACGACTGCCACGGTCCGTGGTCGTTCCAACCAGGTTGTCATCATATACACAGTTTTCATCTACAGTTGATGATGTGATGAGATGGCACTTGAGGGAAAATCAGTTGTGGACGGAAACAAAGACACACATTTGTTTGTTTTAGAACAATGTGTATTGTTGTTGAAATAATCAACATGTAAAAGCTCAGCATTGAAATATACAGCAAGTAACTTTGTTACCGTATTCCAGTAGTTCCATCTCTTTGGTAGTGTTTTACAGCAGGTAAAACTGTTACCGTATTCCAGTAGTTCCATCTCTTTGGTAGTGTTTTACAGCAGGTAAAACTGTTACCGTATTCCAGTAGCTCCATCTCTTTGGTAGTGTTTTACAGCAAGTAACTTTGTTACCGTATTCCAGTAGTTCCATCTCTTTGGTAGTGTTTTACAGCAAGTAACTTTGTTACCGTATTCCAGTAGTTCCATCTCTTTGGTAGTGTTTTACAGCAAGTAACTTTGTTACCGTATTCCAGTAGTTCCATCTCTTTGGTTGTGTTTTACAGCAAGTAACTTTGTTACCGTATTCATGTAGTTCCATCTCTTTGGTAGTGTTTTACAGCAAGTAAAACTGTTACCGTATTCCAGTAGTTTAAACTCTTTGGTAGTGTTTTATAGCAAGTTAAACTGTTACCGTATTCCAGTAGTTTAAACTCTTTGGTTGTTTTTACAGCAAGTAAAACTGTTACCGTATTCCAGTAGTTTAAACTCTTTGGTAGTGTTTTCACATACTGTATACTGCGGCCCATTTTCTAAACTCCAAACTGGTAAGACGTGTAACGCAGCCAGTCTTACATTCAAAAACCTTTTCACCACGCAAACATGGCCTTAAAAATAAACGTTTAATGTGAAATATAATGAGTACATTGGTTTAAATCACAAAAACAAAATGATATCCTCTCTTTAGTTATTTTAACTATCAGCAAAAACTTTTAAGGTAGATTTTTTTACAATTTGCCCTTTGAATGTAGGGTTAGGGTTAGGGTTAGGGTTATACTGTAATTACAGTATATTACACATTAGGCAATACACTTGCACTACCCATTAAAATTGACTGAACATGAAATATTCAAAAAGGTATGATCATTGAAGACATATTTCACAATGTATTTAAATTAAAGAAATTAAAGAAACCTAAATGTTTAGCAGGCACTCGTTTGCGTCAAGCCTGTCTGGAGCATTTGGCCACAGGTTCTCATCCACATCACTGTAAATATACTCATTGTTCATGCAACTGAGGAATACACCTTTTTTTTTTTTGGCATGGCGAATCCAAGCCTGACATAGGTCTCAATTGAAATCATTGCATGTCTCCTCTATGACCTGAAGTACTGAGGTACATTCGTTGGGATGGCAATCATTCATCTTTGACCTGCATTATATTATAGTATTGTAGTTGGTCTTGTGTGGCTCAGTTCCTAAGAACATGGCACAAGTAGTTGTGTGTTCGATTCTCACTGGGGTCGCATACCAAAATGTGTGGACTGTTGTCACTTTGAATAAAAGTGTCTGCAACGTAAATTACGGTATTACCCACGAGTAGGTTTACCAAACGTTTAAGTGATCATCAATTAAGAGCACTCGGATTAGGTCATAGTAAAATGTCTCTAAATAACAAAAGAGAAGAGGATCATATCAAAAGTAACGTGAGCTTTGCATTGTGAAAGGCGAGTACTTTATATGAATATGTATGAAAGGCGAGTGCTTAATATGAACATGTATTGCGATGTGAAGCATGTACAGTATTTCTAGATAAAACACTGATAACATTTGATGGAAAAAGTGCTTGGTTTTTAAAACAAATTCCTTTGTGATCATCTATTTTGAGTTTTGCACAAAAGAGCTATGAAAATGTACTACGTGCTTCTGAAAATGGCACCAAAGCGATAAAAAAACTCTACTTGTTACAGTATAAAATAGGTGTACACTTCTTTAAATGAAAATAAATAGGACCAATAACAAAATACTCTCTCCTTCATAAGCACTTTATCTGACTCTATGTGTACGATTGTAATTAAAGACAAAGGATAGATGCATGAGTATTCCTCTATGCAATTTTACCAGCGGATAATGAAACGCCACCTTTACTAGCGGATCAATCGATGTTCTTGAACGATAAGATAGCCAACCAGGCAATGCCAAAAACCAGAATCACATCATAAAGCACTTAACTGTTCAATTGGTTCAAGTAACAGCTAGCTAGACAGTTCAGAAAAGTGTTCCTGTGAGCAAACCCGTTTGATGGACTTACCTAAATTGGCGTAGTTCTTCTGTTAGTAGTGCAACACGCGCTGGCTGAAGTGACAGTCTCTTGTGGGAGTTACTGTATGGGAAGTCCGGATTCTCCCTCCCCACTCCACACAGTCTCTTGTGGGAGTTACTGTATGGGAAGTCCGGATTCTCCCTCCCCACTCCACACAGTCTCTTGTGGGAGTTACTGCATGGGAAGTCCGGATTCTCCCTCCCCATTCCACACAGTCTCTATTTTGAAAGTATCCCTACGCGTTCCCTCCATCGGATCTGTCCCGCTATTCAACAAATTGCAGGTGGTACAATTAAAAGGTTTTGATATAATAATTTATTTCAGAAATTCTGACATTGATAAAGATGTAGTATATTTAATTCAACTGCTCATTATATTAGGTACTTTTCATATTCACAAATGCAAATGGTCTAAATCAAAAACCGAACTTTTTTTCTTTTTTTCTGGCGATGTTAATAGTTTGTATGTACGCTTGTTTTTGCATGTTTGTTGATATTTGTTAATAAAAAATAAAAAAATAAAAAATATTCAGCAAATTGCGCAGGTGTTCATCCTCCTCCTCTTCATCATCATCATTAACACCTCGAATAATACATACTATATGTCTTGTCTGATACTGTTTAAAGGGAGAAATAAGAAATACTTCTGATATCTAAAAAACAAACATTTATTTCATTATATGAGCAGAACTTCTGTACACATTACTGTTAATATAATGGTTAACATTTACTGAAGATGACATACAACATAACTGTAAATAACTGGAAGGTTATTTACAAAGACATCCCCCATTCTGGAGCTCTCCCCATATACAGAGTCCAGAGTCCAGAGTCCAGAGTCCAGAGTCCGGAAGCCCAAAGAGAGAGTGGGCAATCGGACTAAGGAAGGTGGGTACCAGGCTGAAAAGTACCACCGGCACCTGGTAACCCAAAGGCCCAAAGAGAGAGTGGGCAACCCAGAGTCCGGTAGCCCAAAGAGAGAGTGGGCAATCGGACTAAGGAAGCTGGAAATCTCCCCAATATACAGAAAATCAGGGATTGCTTAATTAAAGATAAATATTTACACTGTCCTCTGAAGAAACACATACTTAGTTTAAAATTAAAGATCTGTAATTCAGATATTTACTTATTAGTAATTGTAGAAAATATAAACAATAAAAAGCTATTAAAAAGTAATCAATATTATGAATAAAAACTCTGAACAATTAAGTATTTTTCCATTTGTAGCCTAAACAAAAAGCACAAAAAAAATCTGACTTGGCCAAGCGCACACATGAGTGTACAGCTAAACTTGTACCACCCTAAGAGGTCGAATACTGACATAGGAGAATATAATAAAAATATTAATTAAACATTGAATTATTATTACCCCCCAAAAAAAAGAGTTACCTTTTTTCTTCTTCACTGTACAACGAATAGAAAACACATACAAAACACTTGCTGGTTAAAATGCATTTGTCAGTAACAAGTTATACGTTTAGGCACAGGTCAAATTCCAACAGGAGCTTCAGGAAATGTCCCTATCGTGACTATTGAGCTGCTGTGACACTTTTTCTGTCCCTTGGTCTCATAGCTTAGCTTACTTACTTTACAGTCTCGTAGCTTACTTTACAGAGAAACAATTGAATGTCCTTGGATGGTCTTGGATGGTCTTGGATGGTCTTGGATGGACTTGGATGGTCTTGGATGGTCTTGGATGGACTTGGATGGTCTTGGATGGTCTTGGATGGACTTGGATGGTCTTGGATGGTCTTGGATGGCCTTCGATGGTCTTGGATGGTCTTGGATGGTCTTGGATGGTCTTGGATGGACTTGGATGGACTTGGATGGGCTTGGATGGTCTTGGATGGTCTTGGATGGACTTGGATGGTCTTGGATGGTCTTGGATGGCCTTGGATGGTCTTGGATGGTCTTGGATGGTCTTGGATGGACTTGGATGGTCTTGGATGGTCTTGGATGGCCTTCGATGGTCTTGGATGGTCTTGGATGGTCTTGGATGGCCTTCAATGGTCTTGGATGGTCTTGGATGGTCTTGGATGGCCTTTGATGGTCTTGGATGGTCTTGGATGGTCTTGGATGGCCTTCGATGGTCTTGGATGGTCTTGGATGTCCTTGGATAGTCTTGGATGGATGGTCTTGGATGGTCTTTAACCGTCTCAGGATGATCCTCCTCCACACTTCATAAGTAGAAAGAAAGAATAGATTATTTAACTTGGATTGACAGCAGATCAACACATGATACCAAAGAAGAAGAAGAAGTCCTGAGAGATGTTAGCACCACAGATGCCTGAGCCATGGAGAAAACAGAGCAGGTGCACCCTCACCATTAAAATAAGGGGGTGGCAAACTTGTGTTTTTGCATCTCTTTTTTTTGGTACCAGAAAATTATTATAATCCATTAGGTCATTTGTCAATTTTTTTTATTTTTTTTTATAGTCTGTATTAAAAATAGATATATCTGACCATTTTATAAAATATATAATAATTACCATCTGAGCATGCTTGTCCATTACAGCGCAGAAAATCGCATGTCTCTAGCCAAAACCATTAAAAAAAATAGGCAAAGACCCAGATTACCAGAGCTTGATCTTATTCTTTCTGGTTTCAGAGCAGCAATTTATCAAATCAAATCAAATTGTATCGGTCACATACACATATTTAGCAGATGTTATTTCGGGTGTAGTGAAATGCTTGTAGAGGTACAGTACCAGCCAAGCTGTCATCAAGGCAAAGGGTGGCTACTTTGAAGAATCTAAAATCTGGAATTTGTATTTATTTGTATTTTTAATTTAACACTTTGTTTTTTAGGTTACTACATTATTCCATGTGTTATTTTATAGTTTTGATGTCTTCACTATTATTTTACAATGTAGAAAATAGTTGTTGTTTTTTAAAGAAGAAACCCTTGAATGACTTTTGACTTGCACTGATGACAATTGAACAAATATATGGAGGTATATAAATGCCAAAACCTCAAATGCAAAGCTGATAACGGCAAATAAATAATACCTTTGCAATTTATTTGACAATTTATGTACGCAAATGCAAAACTCCAGTGTGTACTTTCAAGTTCAAGTATCCATACTGTCTGTCATGTTGAAAATGCAAAAGGAAAGTACATTTGAGAGTTATTTTTCAATGCCCTACAAGATTAACACGGCCATAAGTCTTCTTCACCTACCAGAAGCAAATCCTTATTGGGTAAAGCAATAGCAATCATCACATTTTTAAAATTGTATTTAATTTGGCAACGAAAACAAGAGTTTCTATTTGACAAATGCAGGTAGGTCCCTCCTAGTTTAATTCTGCTTTGCTTCCGTTTGGTTCTGTGTGGTTCCTGGTGAATACACCTTTGGCCACAATTAAAACAATCCCATTTGAATATTAATTTTCACTCAGACCTGTCAATCAATCACTGTGCGTGGGATTGTCATGGGAGGGGGTGGAATGTTTGTGAGCCACAGAGTTGGTAGGGTTTCAGACCTGTCAATCAATCACTGTGGGTGGGATTGTCAGGGGAGAGGGAGGAATGTTGGTGAGCCACAGAGTTGGTAGGGTTTCAGACCTGTCAATCAATCACTGTGGGTGGGAATGTCAGGGGAGGGGGAGGAATGTTTGTAAGTCACAGAGTTGGTAGGGTTTCAGACCTGTCAATCAATCACTGTGGGTGGGATTCTCAGGGGAGGGGGAGGAATGTTTGTAAGTCACAGAGTTGGTAGGGTTTCAGACCTGTCAATCAATCACTGTGGGTGGGATTCTCAGGGGAGGGGGAGGAATGTTTGTAAGTCACAGAGTTGGTAGGGTTTCAGACCTGTCAATCAATCACTGTGGGCGGGATTCTCAGGGGAGAGGGAGGAATGTTTGTAAGTCACAGAGTTGGTAGGGTTTCAGACCTGTCAATCATTCACTGTGGGTGGGACTTTTAGGGAAGATTAGTAATCTAGTTTGAAAACCATCTTTTAATGCTATTTATTGTAGCAAAACCCTGAGAAAAATTGTTGTGTTCTGTCAAGTAAACATGGATTCTCCTTGTTGAGAAACAATATAGAATTGCTGGAAAATGGTTAAAAAAAGAAATAATCTAAAATCTAAAATGCCCCAGATTGTGCACCCCCACTTATATACAAAGTCAGGTGCCCATTCCCATACCTGTCAAATGTTTATAGATGTCCCATGGGGTTAGATGCATCTAGTCCAGGATGTAGTGATGCCTGGTGTTGCTGCAGGCCCTGGGCATCTGTTAACCCAGCTGACATCTTCTCCTGCTCCCTCCTCCTCAGACAGGCTGCCTTGGGGTTCAGGTTACGCTCTAGAGGTAGCAGATCACACGGACATCAACGTTAGGACTGCCCCATAGACCAGACAATGAACCAGGACATCAACATTAGGAATATCCCATAGGTGGCAGGTAGCCTAGTGGTTAGAGCGTTGGACTAGTAACCAAAAGGTTGCAAGATCTAATCCCAGAGCTGACAAGGTACAAATCTGTCGTTCTGCCCCTGAACAGGCAGTTAACCCACTGTTCCTGGGCCGTCATTGAAAATAACTTAACTGACTTCCCTAGTTAAATAAAGACAGGGAACCAGGATCAGACGTGGTATGACTGTTCCATAGACCAGGCAGGGAACCAGGATCAGACGTGGTATGACTGTTCCATAGACCAGGCAGGGAAGATATTATCTCATGTGACATGTGTGTATATTTATACTTGTGGATTCTGTCACGTTCACATATTAACACTTGTTCTCTCTCTCTTTCTCTCCTTTAATGTCTCTCTCTCTCTCTCCTTTAATGTCTCGTTCTCTCTCTCTCCTTTAATGTCTCTCTCTCTCTCTCTCTTTCTCTCCTTTAATGTCTCGTTCTCTCTCTCTTTCTCTCATTTAATGTCTCTCTCTCTCTCTCCTTTAATGTCTCTCTCTCTCTCTCTCTTTCTCTCCTTTAATGTCTCGTTCTCTCTCTCTCTTTCTCTCCTTTAATGTCTCTCTCTCTCTCTCTTTCTCTCCTTTAATGTCTCGTTCTCTCTCTCATTTAATCTCTCGTTCTCTCTCTCATTTAATGTCTCGTTCTCTCTCTCTTTCTCTCATTTAATCTCTCGTTCTCTCTCTCATTTAATGTCTCGTTCTCTCTCTTTCTCTCATTTAATGTCTCGTTCTCTCTCTCTTTCTCTCATTTAATGTCTCGTTCTCTCTCTCTCTTTCCCTCATTTAATCTCTCGTTCTCTCTCTCTTTCTCTCCTTTAATGTCTCGTTCTCTCTCTCATTTAATCTCTCGTTCTCTCTCTTTCTCTCATTTAATCTCTCGTTCTCTCTCTCTTTCTCTCCTTTAATGTCTCGTTCTCTCTCTCATTTAATCTCTCGTTCTCTCTCTTTCTCTCATTTAATCTCTCGTTCTCTCTCTTTCTCTCATTTAATCTCTCGTTCTCTCTCTCTTTCTCTCCTTTAATGTCTCGCTCACTCTCGTTCTCTCTCTCATTTAATCTCTCGTTCTCTCTCTTTCTCTCCTTTAATGTCTCGTTCTCTCTCTCTTTCTCTCATTTAATGTCTCGCTCTCTCTCTCTTTCTCTCATCTAATGTCTCGTTCTCTCTCTCTTTCATGCTTTCTCCCCAACTCTCTCTATCTCTCTCGCGCACTCACCCCTCTCTCTGTCTGTCTCACACACTAATGGAGGAGAGAGGGAAGAGGTCGTGCCCACGCCATCCCGTAGAAAGAGAGGAGGATACGTAGCTTCATGTTCCACTGAAATACTTATTCATTCAGACTTTATATACAGGGCAATCAGAAAGTATTCAGACCCCTTTACATTTTTTCACATTTGTTACGTTACTGCTTTATTCTAAAAATGGATTAAATACAAAAAAATGTCCACATCAAGCTACACACAATACCCCAAAGCGACAAAGTGAAAACAGATTTGTGGTCATTTTTGCAAATTTATAAAAAAAATAAAAAACAGAAATACCTTATTTACATAAGTATTCAGACCCTTTGCTATGAGACATTAAATTGAGCTCAGGTGCATCCTATTACCATTGACCATCCTTGAGATGTTTCTACAACTTCATTGGAGTCCACCTGTGGTAAATTCAATTGATTGGATATGATTTGGAAAGGCACACACCTGTCTATAGAAGGTCCCACAGTTGACAGTGCATGTCAGAGCAAAAACTAAGCCATGAGGTCGTTGGAATTGTCTCTAGAGCTCAGAGACAGGATTGTGGCGAGGGACAGATCTGGGGAAGGGTACCAAAACATTTATGCAGCATTGAAGGTCTCCAAGAACCTCCATCATTCTTAAATGGAAGAAGTTTGGAACCACCAAGACTCTTCCTAGAGCTGGCTGCCTGGCCAAACTGAGCAATCAGGGGAGAAGGGCCTTGGTCAGGGAGGTGACCAATAACCGGATGGTCACTCTGACAGAGCTCCAGAGTTCCTCTGCAGAGATAGGAGAACCTTCCAGAAGGACAGCCATCTCTGCAGCACTCCACCAATCAGGCCTTATTGGTAGAGTGACCAAACAAAGCCACTCCTCAGTAAACTAAACATCACAGCCCGTTTGGAGTTTGCCAAAAGGCACCTAAAGGATTCTCAATCCGTGAAAAACAAGATTATCTGGTCTGATGAAACCAAGATGGAACTCTTTGGCCTGAATGTCAAGCTTCACGTCTGGAGGAAATCTGGCACCATCCCTACGGTGAAGCATGATGGTGGCAGCATCATGCTGTGGGGATGTTTTTCAGTGGCAGGGACTGGGAGACTAGTTAGAATCGAGGGAAAGATGAATGGAGCAAAGTACAGAGAGATCCTTTATGAAAACCTGCTCCAGAGCGCTCAGGACCTCAGACTGGGGCGAAGGTTCACCTTCCAACAGGACATCGACCCTAAACACACATCCAAGACAACGCATGAGTGGCTTCGGGACCAGTCTATGAATGTCCTTGAGTGGCCCAGCCAGAGCCCGGACTTTATCCCGATAGAACATCTCTGGAGAGACCTGAAAATAGCTGTACAGCAACGCTCTCCATCCAACCTGACAGAGCTTGAGAGGATCTGCAGAGAAGAACGTGGAGAAACTCCCCAAATACAGGTGTGCCAAGCTTGTAGCGTCAAACCCAAGATGACTCGACGCTGTAATCGCTGACAAAGGTGCTTCAACAAAGTACTGAATAAAGGGTATGAATACTTGTATAAATGTGATATTTCTGTTTTTTATTTTTTATACATTTGCAAAAAAATCTAAAAACCTGTTTTTGCTTTGCTATTAAGGGGTATTGTGTGTAGATTCATGAGAGGGAGGAAACTATTTAATCAATTTTAGAATAAGGCTGTAACGTAATAAAATGTGGAAAAAGTCAAGGAGCACGTTATATATATATATTTTAAACTAAGAACAAATTCTTATTTACAATGATGGCCTAACGGGGAACAGTGGGTTAAACTGCCTTGTTCAGGGGCAGATTTTTACCTTGTCAGCTAGGGGATTCGATCAAGCCATCTTGCGGTTACTGGCCTAACACTCTAACCACTAGGCTACCTATATATATATACAGTGCCTTGCGAAAGTATTCGGCCCCCTTGAACTTTGCGACCTTTTGCCACATTTCAGGCTTCAAACATAAAGATATAAAACTGTATTTTTTTGTGAAGAATCAACAACAAGTGGGACACAATCATGAAGTGGAACGACATTTATTGGATATTTCAAACTTTTTTAACAAATCAAAAACTGAAAAATTGGGCGTGCAAAATCGTATTAGAAGATAAGGTACGAGGTCAGGATGACCTTCTCCCCCAATGTGTTTTTGAAAAGTAGGCGAGGAGAGAGGATGTGAGGAATCGAGGAAAGATTCATTGAGAAATAGCCATAATCTGTTTGGGATGGCAGGGGATGTTCGGGATGGCAGGAGTACTGACCTCTGACTTGTTGTTCTAGACTAAGTATTACAGCCACGGCCTGGTGAAGAACCAGCAGCTTGGTCTGCGGCTTCTCGCTCTTCAGGTGCAGCTGGGTCACGTGACCCAGCTCCTTGAATGCTTCGTTGATGTCACGGACCCTCAGGCGCTCGCGGGCGTTGTTGGCCATCCGCCGCTCTCGTTCCCGCTCAGCCTTCTGCTCCGGGCTCAGGTTGTCCTCATCTTCATGGATGCTGCTGTAAAACGGGAGAGAGAAAGCAAGAGGTTTCAGGATTGGTACATGGCGCCCTCTGGTTGGCATTTAAATGTTTTTTTTTTTTTTTTAAGTCGAATCTCTCAATAGATATCCAGATAAAAATCTAGTTGAATCTTTGAGCCATTACCAGCTTTTTATCAACGCAACAGACAGATAGGCATCTACCCAGCCAGCGGGCTTAAATGGCTGAAATGACGTCATTACCAACCCCTGCTGTGTAGAGAGAGACTACTCTGCTCTAGGGCCTAGTTTCCCAGAGCCTTCGCAGCATTAAGGTCATCGTTAGAACCATCTGACGATGTATCTTTAGTAGCCGAGCTGTTTCCCAAAACCATTGTTACTAAAGTTGCACTTGAAATCATTCGTTATTTAGCGACTGTATCAGAACACTCGTAGAACAGCTGTTGTTAGATGCTTTTTGGTTTTGTTTTGCTCTTCCACATCACTTTATACACAGAAGGTCCCTGCTAAACACAGAATCAAGAGTGACCACTGAAAACTCCAGAATTAAGTTGCCTAATAATAATAATAATAATAATAATAGTAAATAACGATAATGATCACGATAACGATAACGATAATGATAATAATGATAATGATAATAATAATGATGATAATAACAATGATGATAATAACAACGGTAATAACGACAATGACAAAGACAACGATAATGATAATAACGACAATGACAATGACAACGACAATGATATTAATGATGATGATAATGATGATAATGATAATGATAATAACAATAATAATGATAATGATAATAATGATAATAATGATAATGATAATAATAATTGTCTAATTGACTTATAGCCTACAAAGTTGCCAATGTCTTTTCAATTGTTACACAAAAAAAGAAACTGTAAAATGCTTCTAATGAAAACCTGAGATGACTGAAGATGAATAGATTATAGGCTACGTAGAATTCAAATAGTTTGATTTCAGTTCATGTGACAAAACAATTCCACAAATTAATTAACAAGACACACCTGTTGATTGAAATACATTCCAGGTGACTACCTCATGAAGCTGGTTGAGAGAATGCCTAGCTTGTGCAAAGCTGTCATCAAGGCAAAGGGTGGCAACTTTGAAGAATCTTAAATATAAAATCTATTTTGATTTGTTTAACACTGTTTTGGTTACTGCATGATTCCATATGTGTTATTTCATAGTTTTGATGTCTTCACTATTATTCTACAATGTAGAAAATAGTAAAAAAAATAAAGAAAAACCCTTGAATAAAGTAGGTGTGTCCAAACTGTTGACTGGTAGCGTATGTGTTAAAAAAAACAGCACAAACAGAACTGGAGAGAAAGCTGATCTGGGACCAGGCTAGAGTTAGATTTAGATAGAGAGAGAGAGAGAGAGAGAGAGAGAGAGAGAGAGAGAGAGAGAGATCATATAGCTGATCTGAGACTAGTCTAGAGGCAGAAAGAGAGCATAGATAGCTGATCTGGGAGCAGTCTAGAGGCAGAGAGAGAGTGCATATAGCTGATCTGTGACCAGTCTAGAGGCAGAGAGAGAGAGAGAGAGCATATAGCTGATCTGGGACCAGTCTAGAGGCAGAGAGAGAGAGAGAGAGAGAGCATATAGCTGATGTTGCTGTCTTCACCTGGTCATGCTGTCTCCTTGTGTCTTGTGGGACTCGCTCTCCTCATCGGAGCGCTGGCTGTGGCTGTCAGAGCTGTGTCTGTGTCTGTGACCCTGGTTGTGATGGCTGTGATGTAGCTCATACTGCTCATCTCTCTCCAGACCCTCCAACTTCAGCTCCAAGCCACCTAGTCCTGCCGGGAAGGAGTGGCCATTTTGATTCTGTGAACGTCTCTGCAGTGCAGGGTGGGAGTTGTTGTTCAGATTGACAGTGTCTACCTGCAATACACACACACGTTAAGAGGGTTACATAAAGATGATGTACAAGTTCAGTATTTCATTTACAGAATCAACTATTAATAAATAAATTACACTTTAACCACATTTCTTGATGCGGCATAAATTTTCTAATTTTAACTTTTATTTAACTAGGCACGTCAGTTAAGAACAAATTATAAT